>NW_015606763.1:0-566 GCF_001515605.1 Sinocyclocheilus anshuiensis | reverse complement strand
CCTGTGAAGGTGGAGAGCGCCTGGAGAACAGCATTTCTGTGCACTAGAGACATGCTTCAGTTTTGCTTCTGTGATCAGGAGTATGGTCAAAAAATATCTGCTTAGTCAGAATACAAACTCTGCTATTTATACCGACTCAACAATGATGAAATGAGGAAGTGTTTTTCTTTCCTTTCAATTCCAAGTATGCAAGTATAAAGAATGTTTGAATGAAAAAAAATGTTTTCACATTCCATCATTAATGAAAAAGTACACACACACACACAATGAGTAATTCAATACTAACATTCTGTTTGTAACCAACAAGTAACTGATTAACGAATAAGTAATAGCACTCAGTTTAATGAGGAAGTTCACAATTACCTATTTCTATCTATTTTCTATTACCTCCCAGAAGACTACTAAGAATGACTATATACAGGGTTATAATTAATATGAATAATGCATAATGTATAATTAATAACAAAGATAATGGTAACACACTAATAATGACTCAAGTATTACCAAATGAATTACCAATTATTTAGATCAATATTCTAAAGTGAAAAGCATGATAACTCTCTAAT
>NW_015606762.1:0-566 GCF_001515605.1 Sinocyclocheilus anshuiensis | reverse complement strand
AAAACTTTGTATCTCACTATATTTTCAACAAAAATCCATGTGGTATTAAAAAGAAGGGGTGGCGGGAGGGTACTTGGACTTGGCCTCAGACTGCATTTTTGAAAGAACTTGGACTCAGACTCTGACTTAGACTCTTCTTACATTTTGGATTTTTCAGACGAAACCATGTCATGTGCAACATAAATGATAAAAAATAAATAAGTAACAACATAAAATTAAAAATAAATAAGTAACAACATTAACTCAATTGGTTAAAAACTAAGACTCGACTCGGACTCAACAAGGTGGACTTGGACCCAACATTACCAAAATGAAGTGCTTAAGTATCTGAATATCTAATTTCTGGTGTAGAAATGGTGTAATTAATCAGGCTACCGTGTCTTTAAGACTTATATATGTAAATTACCTATGTTATCATTGGCTAGCTTCCACTTACAGGACTTCACTGTTCTTACAGTTAGAAAATGTCTACACAGTACACATTTACATCAAAAAAAGTAAAGAAAATGCAGTTTTCCAATGTTGTGCCAAAAAGATTTTATAATTTGTTACCTTCCATGAACAAT
>NW_015606761.1:0-566 GCF_001515605.1 Sinocyclocheilus anshuiensis | reverse complement strand
TCAATTACATTTAGCAAAAATCTGATAAAAAAGAAAAGAGAAAAAGAATTTCAGTTGATTCAAGAGATTAATAAATGTTATAATATATCAGAAGAGGAGAGACAAAAACTTATTAAGCTACATTCCATTTTAGATGAATTATATATTAAAAAGGCAAAATGGGCGTATGTGAGATCCAGGGCTAAGTGGCTGGAAGATGGGGGAAAAAATTGTTCATATTTTATTCATTTGGAAAAACGACGTCAAGAAAGAAATTCGATTAATTGTTTAATTGTGTCATCATTTTCCCCTAGTAATTCTAATTCTTTTTTTCAGATGATAAAAAAAATGATATCCCGTCGATTGATAGTGTATTTAAAGAAGTTTGTGAATCAGACATAACCTTGCAAGAACTTGATGCAGCTATTAAACCTGGTAAATCGCCAGGCCCTGATGGTTTAACCACAGATTTGTATATATTTTTTTGGGATGACCTAAAATGTATTTTGTTGGAAGCTTTACAGGAGTGTATAAGGAATAATGAACTTTTACCAACTATGAAACAAGGCCTTATAATTTTGTTACCA
>NW_015606760.1:0-566 GCF_001515605.1 Sinocyclocheilus anshuiensis | reverse complement strand
GCCACTGAAGGCCTAGGTGTAAAATGCACGGCCCGCCACTGCTATAATTAAGCTCGCTGAAGCAGTTCTCACCCAAGTAGGCTCTCTCTCAGCCATAGGACCTGCAAAGTTTTTTTCTCTGGTGTGTGTGTTGGGGGATGGGGTGGGAGACAACCACATAACTGATGATGATTGGCTTAGGTAGAGTAAATTTCCATCGTTTGCCAACCAGAGGAAGAGTAGTGCGGGTGTTCACACACAAGCACATGCACAGTCGCACACACCAAGGAGTCAGAGCGATAGCAAGTCCAGCGAGTTCAAAGGTAGCATTTGCAAAATAGAAGTATTAGCACTACTTTTCCCTCGTTGAGGTGAAAGGCAAGAATGTTTATGTAGTTGTGTTCTGTGCAATAAGTATTAAAAGTTCTAAACCATCTATTGTGTTTTATTGTTCCACTATAGTAATGATCATATTTACAATCATTTGTTAGGTGTCTCTCAAATGGTCCCACAGCAACATTAAAATAGTGTAGATTAGTGTGCAATGTTTTATAATAATAATTTATTCTATTTAGTGTCCATTTCAT
>NW_015606759.1:0-566 GCF_001515605.1 Sinocyclocheilus anshuiensis | reverse complement strand
TAACCATTTAACAGGTTTTTACTGTAGCATTTTTACAGTCTTTTTTTGCAGTGTACATCATATAGGAAAGAAAAATCATCAATGAGATCTGAAATGTTTCTCTGAAGCTGAAATGCGATAAAATGGGATAAAACAACTTGAGTTTTTTTGAGTCTACAGACCCAATGGTGATGGTGATGGACCTCCTTTCTAAAATATAAATGGCAGCTGTATATGTTAATGTAAAAAAAACAAACAAACAATTTTTATAAATATGGGTAAAATATTATTTATTTTAAAAATAATATTATATTGTTTCTGTTAAGGTGCCAGTGTTTTCTTTGTGTTTTCTTGCTACCCACCATTAAAGTACTGTTAGATGTATAAACCCGAAGATTCTTAATTCTAAACATAAAACTATAGCTTTCAATATAATACTTTTTATTAATTGATTGATTTTAATGTGTTTATTATTATTATTATTATTGTTATTATTATTACTACTATTACTATTAATGATAATTCCTCTTAGAATTAAGAAAAGATTATATGAACTACACTGTAAAAAAAAATCCGTAAAATTGACG
>NW_015606758.1:0-566 GCF_001515605.1 Sinocyclocheilus anshuiensis | reverse complement strand
TTATATTAAAAAAAAAAAAAAAAGTCAGTAGGTAAGTGTCACAAATTTGGTTATTTAATAAGTGAAAAAGCAATGTATAAAATTTAAAATATTTATTATTTATTTATTTTTTTTAATCTAATACATTGGAAAATATATGCAATGAACATAAGTGTTCTGGTGTATAAACAAACTATAGTTTTGAAACAAACCCTAGTGAGCAGCTTCACTAACAACAGTCTATACTGCAGCTATTTTCTAAAGTAGCATACCAACTGAAATGAAGCCTCATAAGTCACTGATTTAAAATGGTCCTCATGAGCGACAACTACATTAACACTCGCTCATGCATGCCACACAAATAGAGCTTCACCAACATGAGAAACAAGCTCACAGTTGACTCCAATAGAGTCTGATGTAAGTTCCTAAACTAATGACCTGATTATCTTACATGCAGAAAATAGAAAAAGAAAGCACAAAAAAAATTGGAAAAATATTTACAATTTTTTTTTATATTATTTAAAATTATAATAAAAGCTACATTTAATCTTAAAGGGGTCATATGATGCGATTTCAATTTTTCCTTT
>NW_015606757.1:0-548 GCF_001515605.1 Sinocyclocheilus anshuiensis | reverse complement strand
TCCCTATTCTCATAGAATTATTAAACCTTATTGTCCTTGGTGTGAACAGTCATTTTAAGAAAACTTGGTTGTTTATGCTATAGAAAGTTTTTTTATTTTTATTTTTTAAATCAGTGCTATATGACTAGAAAAATGATGAAAAGGGCTATGATATTCCCCTTTGCAAATATGTAGGAAAACTTCAACACCCATAATGCACTTGGTCAAACTGACTGTCTGTCAGCAGGAATACAAAAATGCAGAAGTGTGATCTGTGGTTTTCATAAAAGCCTTAGGTCAATGTAGCCAATCCACATGACCAACTTGTCATGTTATGAAAACTGTGTGGGGAAATCTTTTGCCCTCACAATTACCACTCTACTGTTATATTGCTCATCTCTACCACTGATACACAGCTGGCCAAAATAGAAGTTCTTTCTTAGAAACAGATTTATTCTGTTTGTTTTAAGTAATGCATAATAATTCATACTAGTAACTCACATCTCAATTTGAAGTAGGCAGTCTAAAATATGTGTGTGTGTGTGTGTGTGTGTGTGTGTGTGTGTGTG
>NW_015606756.1:0-566 GCF_001515605.1 Sinocyclocheilus anshuiensis | reverse complement strand
TGAGGAGCAAAACAACCACAAAACACGGAACAGAGTCTGACAGTCGCACACTGGACACGAAGAGGTGTCTTTAAAATTTGAATACATTGTTAATAAAATTACAGTACTCACTGAGAATTTTGTTTTTATTTTATGATATCCACAAACAATGATTGACTGTCATAAAACTGAAAGCTTTCAATTCAATGTTTCAGAATCATAAAAGTATTTAAATCTAAGTGATGTCTTGTTAACAATTTGGTTCATTTCTAATATTCTGGGGTAAGAGATTTGAGTAACTAAATTCAATCTGTTTTGGAAAGCTATTCTGCTTCAGGCAACAGTAAAGCTTTCAAATATTAGGCTATTTGTAAAATTCCAGGGCAAAATCCATTTGGCACACGGTTTTAATCTGGAAATAAGCAGCGCTCAGTTTAATTAAAATAATTCGTTGCCGTGGTTATCGCTACTCAATTCATGATGATGCTGTATCAAAAACAAGCTGCTTATTACATAAACGACTCATCCCCTTAAAACTAATTAAACCCACTCAGCAAAAACTCGTTGAAAAGACGTCGAAAAGACGT
>NW_015606755.1:0-566 GCF_001515605.1 Sinocyclocheilus anshuiensis | reverse complement strand
TTATTATTATTATTATTATTATTATCATTATTATTATTATTATTAGTAGTAGTAGTAGTAGTTTTTTGGCATATGTATTAGCATGGTTCAGTTGTAATGATAGCTATTGTGCCATAAAGGATTAGTTTAGAGTTTTTAGTTTGTTTGGGTTTTAACAAATCTGCATAAAACACTGATTTCATCTCAAAGAAGAAATAGCTGCAAGCAGAAAGCTTAAGAAATTAATTATAGTGGAAAGTTTTAAACTTAACAATCAAAAGTTCCCTTGCCATTTTTCTACACAGCAAGAATGTCGATATGTTGAATGCTGAAACCATAGTAGATTCAAATAACTCTGCTGCACTGCAGTAACACGTTACTGATTACCAACCTGAGAAACAAGCTATCCTGTTCATTGGATTTTGATCATCGCCATAGTCAAAATCATTTTTAAATATGAAGTATCCAGTCAGATACATCTTCCCTCCCCTGCCTGCTCTTTTGTAGTCTTTGAATCTTCTCAGAGATCATGTTGCAGCTTGGCAACTAGCAGAAAAGAGAGCAAATGAAATGTTGCAAGCTACTGG
>NW_015606754.1:0-565 GCF_001515605.1 Sinocyclocheilus anshuiensis | reverse complement strand
TAATGTTCTTTTTAGCAGCATCATATGACCCCTTTAAGTAACTAAGACCTACCTCAAGGTAATGCCAAAATATTTTGTAGCCTACTTTGCTTGAGAGATACAAATTTAAACCGTAATTTGTCAAATAAAATAAAATAAATAAAAAAATAAAATAAAAAGACTAGTAAAAACTATAAAATGAACTGTAAATTAATTCGAGCTATTTTTAGCTGTGAAAATATATGACTGAGGTTTCTCGGCAAACAGCGACACCTGCAGGTCAACTAAAAACCTGCACGTCAACTACGGAACTGTTGGATTGGATTCCTCCGGAATTATTTTGCAGACGTACTGCAGTGATGTCGTGTAACGTTTGTTTATGACCGTGTTTAAAACGTTGACATGACTTCTCATGAACAAATGGGGTGTTAAAAATATATACATAATATTGTCTAGAATTTAACATCTGCATGTCATCTAATGAGTCCCGATGGTGAAAAGAAAGAAGAGGAGAGTTTTGCGCTATGTGGAGGAGGGGAGTCTGATGAAGTTAAAGTCGTTCCTTCGTAAACACAAGGACCTGGAG
>NW_015606753.1:0-566 GCF_001515605.1 Sinocyclocheilus anshuiensis | reverse complement strand
GAGTTATTAAGATCTGCAGTTGATGGTTCCCATGTAGATGTATCAGCTCACATTAAGATTGATTTGCCTTAGAAAGTAAGAACATTCTCACACTCACAGGCATTACATAGCAAAATAATACAAACCACATTAAGTGCTGCTTGACCTCTATCTCAGTTACATTTGAACTAGATCAGACAAAATAACAAAATATAGAAAATTGCTAAAGTATTAAAACTTACCAACAGCATAACAAAGCAGCCCATTCATTAAAATATCTTGAACTACTTTCCTCTACTGAATCATATTAAAGGGACAGTTCACCCCAAAATGAAAATTCTGTCATGATTTACTCACTATCAAGTTGTTCTAAACCGGTATGGGTTTCTTTCTACTGTTGAGCACAAAACAAGGTATTTTGAAGAATGTTGGTAACCAAACAGTCGTTGGTAGCCATTGACTTCCAAGGTATTTTATTATTTTTTCCCCCATACTATGTAAGTCAATGGCTGTTTCAAATGCTGTTCTTTTGAAATTTCTATTCAAAGAATCCTGAAAAAAATTATCACAGTTTCCACAAAAATATT
>NW_015606752.1:0-566 GCF_001515605.1 Sinocyclocheilus anshuiensis | reverse complement strand
TTTTATCACATGTGACAGTATAGACGTTAAAAGCACACTATAGTAAATATATGTTTCTCATTCACATTTCTAAACAACCAATATGGCAGAATGAGCCTCTTACGAATTGACTGAGTTCAACAGCACAGCTGGTCACTTTAAAGTCACTTAAAAGCAAGTCAATGTTGCCATGGACGCTATTTTCTATGTTTTATATAAAGATGGATACATATATAATGCAGTGGGGTTTTTTTTTGTATTATGGATATACTATCATAAAATGCATTCATATTTTAAATTGGTTTTTATTTTACATAATCTCAGTTTTCTTTTTAATTTTAATAGAATTTTTAGTCATTTTGCTATGTGCTTTCATAATTTTTTATTAGTTTAGCTTTTCTTTATTTTAGTTTTAGTTTTAGTAATTTTAGCATTTTTATCTTCAACTTATTTTATTTCAAATATGTGGCAAGAAAACATGAACCGAGTGAGATGCAGATCAGGAATGAGCTCACATTCACTCAGCGGTCTCTACCTGTCTGAGCATCTACATGATAACAGCATGTGCATACTGCATGTGTGTGTGT
>NW_015606751.1:0-566 GCF_001515605.1 Sinocyclocheilus anshuiensis | reverse complement strand
TTTTAAACAAACATTCTTTTTTTCAAGTCTTTGCACTCTTTGTTTGAACACATTTCAAATGAACGGGACTGAAGTTGAGTTGTCGGATGTGTTTTTGCACAACTTGTGTGTGTTTTTTTTTCTCTTTTTTGCCTTTGAAACACTGGATGAATGTCTTTAAGCTCCAGTGGTCTGAATATTTCACTATTTTGTTGGTGTTTTTTTGTTTGTTTTGGGCGTTTGGGGTTATTTAATTGAATTCAGCTGTTTAACTGTGGTTCATGTATGTCCTAGATAGATTCAAAGGTCTTGAAGGTTAGAAAAGCAAAGTTTGATGAAGAAAAACGCTTGTGAAACCTGCTATGTGTGAGTAAACATGTAAATCAAACTTGTTTTATGGGCTTTCTCATTAAACGTCTGAGCTTCAGGAATATTTGAGGTGGTTTCCGTTTGCTTTCCTCTGAATGATTCACAGGGACGTGATGGCAGAAGTTCAGATCTGACGGCTGGCATTTCAACTGGACTCGACCTCATTGAAGTGTGTCTGAATCGAAGGTTTAAAGGTGGGGTAAGCGATTTTTCAAAAA
>NW_015606750.1:0-566 GCF_001515605.1 Sinocyclocheilus anshuiensis | reverse complement strand
TGGTGAGCAGAAGAGAATTCTTTAAAAAACATTAACAATCTTACTATTCAAAAACTTTTGACTGATATTGTATACTATGGTAATTATTCACTACCATGGTATTACTATCTGATACATCACTGTACCATGTTTTCACCACAGTACATCTTTTCGAGAGCATGTATGAGTGAAGTCCTCTAAACATAAATACTTTTCTTAATCGTACTTTATGGTTTATTGCTTGCCTTCATTTGGATGAGAAGAACGTTCAGCTACATTCCGTTTGTTTGACCGCTTTTCCTGTTTGCTGAAGGTGTTTAGACAAAGTTTGGACGTGGTTCATGTTATTCGACCCAATATGGATTTGTGTGTGTTTTGTCCATTCTGAATTTGATTGTCCTTCCTTTTCTCCATCGCACTTTCAGTTTGCTTTTTTATTTGTTTTCTGCTTGACGTCATTGTATTTCATGTTTAAATCTAATGCAACCATAGAATGTTTTGTGTCTGATTGTGTCTGTCTTTAAAGCTGAAGTGTGTAATTTTTGCTTAAAGCTGCAGTCCGTAAGTTTTGCCTCTTTGTCGCCATC
>NW_015606749.1:0-566 GCF_001515605.1 Sinocyclocheilus anshuiensis | reverse complement strand
TTTAGGAGGTTCCTGTCCATGCCAGTAGTTTCCTTCATTTCAGATTGTGAGATGGTCACCACTTAAAGGAACAGTTCATCTAAAAATAAAACTTCTGTCACTATTTACGCAGAATACACACATGCATGGTGTTATTTTATTCTGTGGAAAACAGAGAACTTTGAAGAAAATCTGTGGAATATAATACATGAGTCATCATGGTGCTTTATGGTGTTGTTAGCTAAATGGCTGTGTTCACTTTGAATTGTTGGTGTATGGAAACGTCCTACATGATGAAGATGATGTTCCTAAGGTGATTTGTTGCTTTAGATTTAGAGTAGCTAACATTTTTGATGAGCTAACAAATTGTCTAAGCTGATGAACATAACATCTGACATAGAGAAATATACTGTAGGTATTTGCCTACCTTGGCACTGATACCCTTGCTTTCCTAATACACCCCTGTGAAGAAAAGGATGAGAGATCGGTTATTATTATTATTGTACAGTGACACTAAACACATGAATGACATGAATGAATTAGACATGAATGAATGAATGAATGAATGAATGAATGAATGAATGAAT
>NW_015606748.1:0-566 GCF_001515605.1 Sinocyclocheilus anshuiensis | reverse complement strand
AATGGGTGCTGTCAGAATGAAAGTCCAAACAGCTGATAAAAACATTACTATAATCCACAAGTAATCCACATGACTCCAGACCATCAATTAATGAATTGTGAAGTGAAAAGCTGCATGTTTTTAATAAACAAATCCATCATTAAGGCATTTAAGAGGTAACTTTAAAACTTTGCCTTTGGCCAAAATATGTCCATAATAGCATTTCCTCCAGTGTAAAAATCCATCCCCTGTTGTCCTCTCACATCAAAATCCACAGATATATTTGTTTAGAACTGTTTTGAACTGTCACTTGTAAACAGTGCTTGATCTGTTTCTCTCCTAAATCAGGACAAGATGACTTTTTTTTTTACTGGAGAAAGCAATATTATGGATGGAGACACATTTTTAGCTGGAAGCAAAGATCTGAAGTAAAAAAATGTCTTGATACATTTGTTTATTATAAACACACAGCTTTTCATTTCAAAAGACATTAATTGATGGACTGGAGTCGTGTGGGTTACTTAAGGATTATTGTGAAGTTTTTTTTTTTTTCAGCTGTTTGGACTCTCATTCTGATGGCACCCATT
>NW_015606747.1:0-566 GCF_001515605.1 Sinocyclocheilus anshuiensis | reverse complement strand
AAAGCGTAAGAGACCTTTAAAAAAAAAAAAAAAAATGTACTAACCACAGAATTTAAAATGAAAATGTATATATAGATTAGCTTTGCTGTCATCTAATATCTTATGCATTTCAATGATTGATTTGTAATTTTAGTTTTATTTTTTGTTTATTTAGACAAAATAGTATAGAATAATAATATCAGCCATTTGTCGGTTATCGGGCATAGCATAAAAATAATTGACTTGTTCGGAATTGGTCTAAATTTGTTACTAGGTTTTCAACCCTGTAGAACACTTTTTCCACATGCTGTTTGATTGTTGTTTAACACCCAGTGTTGTCATAAATCTCTTCTTATTGTGTAGCTGAACCGGTATTAGACCCACACTGCTTTAACATGCTGTTCTCTCATTTACCAGAGATGCTTATTTAGCAGATCTCTCACTAATGAATTGAATCTCAACACTGCAACACAAGTCTGTCTCTGCACTGCACAAACCAACAAGCTTGTGGTCAAGCAAAATGAATTTGAGCATATGCACATGAATGAGATGAGTGCAACCAATTTGTTCTCCAGACAGGCTCAGGC
>NW_015606746.1:0-565 GCF_001515605.1 Sinocyclocheilus anshuiensis | reverse complement strand
GGCACTTAGAGGCTTTTGCATCTGAACTCTTCATATACATATATATATATAACTGCAGCTGTATAATAGAAACATATGGGGGAAAACATAATCAGGCTGCAAACCTATGTGTAATGGCAAGAAAAGGGCTTCTTCGGTGCAAACACCACAACAGTGACCTTTCATTGCCCAACTTGTTACACCCCTAGTTATTATGCAAAACAAGGTAAAAATTTGATATTTTCTGTTATAGACTGTAGAATGTGCTACCTGAAAGGGAACCACATCACAAACATACCAATAATGTGGTTCATTTTTGACTGAGATTATGATAGGAGGAGCACAGAAGAATGTTAAAAAGCACTGAACAATCTAACATTTCCATCTAGATCTGTAGGATTTATGATGCAAAGAATGTAATGTAAATGTACTAAGGTTTTTTTTTTAAGATTTAAAACTCTGCACACTGTGTATCTCTGAAAGCTAGTTTAGGCCTTTGTTAAGGTCACAATTAATCTGAGTATTCTGACTGTGCTGCTGTTCAGTCATTATCCACAAGGAGGTGCCACTGAGTTCATTTGAACTC
>NW_015606745.1:0-565 GCF_001515605.1 Sinocyclocheilus anshuiensis | reverse complement strand
CACTCCCTGGCCTCCCCTAATGATCCTCTTGAATCCTCTAGTGGAAGGTTACTGTCCGGGGAAGCTGACGGTCATGCCGTCCCGTCGAGGATGTTCTTCTGATAGAAACTGCTCTGGAGGACACAAATGCTGTTAATTTGACTGTGGGCCTTTTTGCATTCTGCCTGTTTCCAGTGAGTTTCAGTTAATAACGGATGATGGGGGTCCTCCAAAATGTTTTAAGCAGAGACCGAAATGTTATGTAAAGCTTCTAACTTAAGTGAATGGAAATGTTCCGCATTCGGTGATGTTTTCTGTCTGTATAACAGCAAAGCCAGGAGAGTGTCCACCCCAATCATCTGGAAGATTGTGTACCAGGTCCTGTCGGAGTGACTCTAACTGTCCCAACAATAAGAAGTGCTGCAGCAATGGATGTGGACGTTACTGTAATGCTCCATATCCAGGTATTTGTGTTATATTGTTTTGGTCCGTTGTTGATAAATTGTCTTTTGTTGTGCTCGTCTAAAGTAGGTTTGAATTAATCCCTTAGGATAGTTTTAAACGCAGGATGGCTTTACAAAATAAA
>NW_015606744.1:0-564 GCF_001515605.1 Sinocyclocheilus anshuiensis | reverse complement strand
ATTGGGTTCTCTTTGTCTACTTTCAGGACTTGTGTGAAAATCTAATGATATTTTGGGTCATATTTATGCAGAAATATAGAAAATTCTGAAGGGTTCACAGACTTTCAAGCATTGACCGTGTATTAAAAAAATAAATAAATAAATAAACACTTGCTACAAACAAAGCCCAAAATGGAGGCATTGTAGCATAGCGTAGCATAGTTTTTTGTAGCAGCGTAAATGCACCATCACTGTTCAGATTGAATGGCGCAGAAGCAGAAAAACATATCTAAAATCAAATGCAAAAGAGCTTGAGTGACTGACTGTATAAATAGATTCAACAATAAATGAGAGCTATTGTTTAACATTTCTGAGTCCAACTGCCTTTAAGCAGACGTTACTGCTTACATCCTGTTATCACAATTTCTCAGACTAAAGGCAGCCATGCCTCATAGCCAAAAAATGTAATCACAATATATATATATATATATATATATATACACACACACACACAGTTCGGTCCATATATATTTGGACACTGAAACCATGCTGAAGTGCAGACTTTCAGCTTTAATTCAAGGGGCT
>NW_015606743.1:0-565 GCF_001515605.1 Sinocyclocheilus anshuiensis | reverse complement strand
CCCAGTACTACATACTACTATGTAGTAAATAGTAGCCTAAAGATCATTTTCAACATTCATTCTGCGTAATGAGCTTAAGCAGCATGGTGCTCATTTTCCAGTTAATTGCATTTCAATAATATTTAGAATCAGATTATTATAAATCAAACTATGGACTGAATAGAAAAGCAGGTGTAAATTTGCTAAATTTGACAGTAAGTATTACTGCTACTTAAAGGGATAATTCACATAATATCGAAAATGCTGTCATTGTTTTCTCACCCTCATGTCCTTCCAAATCTGTATGACTTTTTTTCTGTGGAATGCAAAAGATATTTTGAAAAAAAATATTTCAGTTAAAAATAGTGTTCCAAAGAAGAAAGAAAGTCATACAAGTTGAAAACAGCATGAGTGTGAGTAAATGAGCAATCTCATTAGGTATGTCTATTTTTGTTGGCTGTTTCTCAATGAAACTGTCATGAGAGCCTCGTGAATCTCCGAGTGTCGCTGCTAATCGTCTCGTAAACCTCGTAATCTGATAGTTTCTGAAGCACTGCCTGAGCTGAATGTGTCTGTCATCCCTGTC
>NW_015606742.1:0-565 GCF_001515605.1 Sinocyclocheilus anshuiensis | reverse complement strand
TGTGTGGTAATGAATTATAAGTATATGAGTTCCAAACGTACTGTGATGGGATTGAAGGCTCTGGTGCTGTGAGACTGAAGAAAGAAAATATGATTACAGGCAGTAACATTTTCTAATGACAAATTTAATCCTGACAGTTTTGGCTGCAGAATGGAACTATTTCCTGAAAATGACCCAAATACGCAAAGCTGTCTTTTCTCAGTCTCTGTCATTTCTGTAAAACTGCCTCGGAAAGTAAATACAGACCTTAATGGAAAAGAGAGAGAGGGGGAAAAAAACTTTAGAAATGAGACTAGAATCAAATGCCGATAAAATACATTCAAATGTTTGCACAGCAATCCCAAACCTGTATTTCTTTATCATCTCCAGACACACCCAGAGACTATGGCTGCATTTATTTGAGAGTAAAAAGACAGAGTTTGAACAGGGAGCTGTGTACACTTCAGTCCATCATTAAAGCATTATGAATACACTCATTAAATTAATCAGGACAGCAGTGTAGAAATGTATATACTTCAGGATCAGTGTTGGGAAGGTTACTTTGGAAATGTGATAGGTTACAGAT
>NW_015606741.1:0-565 GCF_001515605.1 Sinocyclocheilus anshuiensis | reverse complement strand
ATAACATCAGCAAATTTTAAGTCTTTTATGCAAACCTTTAATCTCATTGATGTATGGCGTGTTCAGAATCCATTGGTTAGAGATTACACATTCTTTTCTTCGAGACATCAATTCTAGAATAGATTATATTCTATGTTCTCGTGAATTCACAATGTGTTTTGAGAGTATTGCAATCCTTCCTGCTGTAATATCTGACCACAACCCACTGCTGACAAAGTTTATTTACTGCTCAAACGATAGATCTCCAAGATGGCAATTTAATACAACTCTTCTACAAGATTCTGTGTTTTTAATAGATTTTAGAAATAAGTTGAAAGACTTTTTGAACATAAATCTTAATAGCGTGGATAACCACATGATGGTATGGATGGCTCAAAAAAGCTTTATTAGAGATTTTGTTATCTCTTTTTCATCTCATTTAAACAAAGTAAGAAAAGCACAAATTGAGGAATTAAAGCAAAATTTCCTTTCCCAAGAGACAGAGCTGAAGAAGAAATTCTCAAGATCTGCTGAAAGTGCATTAAAGAGTTCCAGGTCTAGGTTAAACGATCTGCTTCGAAGAAAG
>NW_015606740.1:0-565 GCF_001515605.1 Sinocyclocheilus anshuiensis | reverse complement strand
CAAAATTACCGCAAGGGAAATTCCCTCACCGCGACAGCCCTATTTCCTGCTGTGAGCTCAACTAGATAAATCTGAGTGACTCCAGCAAACACGTTTGCTATGTTTGTATGATTGCAACAAAAGAAAGATGCAGTAGTCTTAATCCTCACAAAGACATTTCTGATTGCACTGAAAAAGTGTAATTTAGTGGCTCTGTGTTCTAGTTTATTGTTTCATTGGCTAATGAAGTGCAAGCAGTATCTTCAGTGTGAGGCCTCGGAGTCTCTCTTTGAAGTGGCTGCTATACGGTAATGCTAATTTGATTTGCTCATGAGCTTGTAATGAAATTAAAAAGGAACAAGGAGTGGCACCAAGTATCACATGAGACTCATTCAGTGAGTGACTCATAAACAAACAGCACACATACACAAACGCTGTCAGCCTTAGAGATTCACATGAACATACACATGCCCTCTATCTTGTGGTTTCTTCCAGACCTGCGGCCCCGTTCATAACCATTGTTTTCATTAAACCTCTTAAAGAAATGTCCTCTGTTAGAACTCTTTTATTTATATATATATTTTTT
>NW_015606739.1:0-565 GCF_001515605.1 Sinocyclocheilus anshuiensis | reverse complement strand
GCAACTCTGAGTTTGTTCATCTCGCTTCGTGCTACAGGCCACAGGAAACCAGGCCAAGATCGAAACCACGACACAGGGAACCAGGAAAGGAGCGCACAGAACTGCAGTGTGACACATTACAAGACTACGCAATGAATGACTGAGGGAACAGGGTTTATATAGGCAGAGACTGAGGAGGCAACAAGCAACAGGTGGAAACAATTAGGTAGTATGAGTCCGGGCAAAGGATTATGGGGAATGTAGTTCGTGAGGAAGTAATAATAGTGAGGGATGGAATGCCCTCTAGAGGAGCTCATGGGCAATCCAGCTGGAGATCGTGACAAAAATAAATATTAAGATGAAAATGTTTAGTAATTTTTTTTATTTACATTTTTAAGTTTTTAATGATTGCATTACAATCATATTGATGCAAATATCATAAAATGCACAAGGACGCCATAAAAAAAATCTGGTATTATTTATTTATTTATTTATTTACTTAAAAGTTTTGCAATAAACGGAAAAAGAAATATTAAGATGAAAATGTAAGTTTTTAATCAAATATCACTTAAATGAGTTCCATTAA
>NW_015606738.1:0-565 GCF_001515605.1 Sinocyclocheilus anshuiensis | reverse complement strand
GAATGCATTACGCGTGCATTTCTTCAAGAAACTAGCAGGAGTTTGACTGTTTACTCTGAGTGACATTTGTTTTGAATGAAACAGTCAGATGTCAGGGTAAAGATTAAGATTAACCCCACATATGACAATAAACCATCCAAAACAACACGAACATAGGAAACTAATATTTCAGATTTCATACGTGTTCGTGCCTAATCATGGAGAATCATGAAGTGAATTTTAATAAGGTAAGCATGTGATTATTCTTATTCTATTTATTGACTAGTTTATTAATGGTCTTAACTTTAGACCTAACCGAAACAGGGGCGTATAAAGGAAATTATTATGTGTTACGTTAATATTTATTCAATTAACGTTACCAAAAATTTAGACAGTCGTACAAATGTTTGTGAATCACTCTGCATTGGTCGCTTAAATAAACTAGCTGCAAATGCATCCAGCGGCATATTACATGCGCACAGAGTCGCTCATGAGCTGCGAGTGACACTGCTGTAAGGATACAGTAACAATCAGTAACACTACTGACCTCTCCGTGCTTTGAAAAGCGCCGCCATCTTGGCTCTGA
>NW_015606737.1:0-565 GCF_001515605.1 Sinocyclocheilus anshuiensis | reverse complement strand
TTTTTTCTGACCCCACTGACAGATATTGTTTTCTGTTTTAATATAAACTCACTTAATTTTGATAAATATTTCAAAAAACGGACTTAATATCTTATGTTGTTTTGCTTCTCAAGTAAATGTATCTTGATTTGTACTAGAAAACAAGACAAAAATGTACATTTAGTCAGTACGAAGAAATACGAATACGAAGATTTATTTTTTATTTTTGTGGTGTATCTAACCTTTAAAACAAGATTTACTGAAACCGTTAAATACAGATTTACTTTGGAAGCAAATGTACTTTCTGAAAAAAAAAATCTTAAAACTTTATGCTCAAAACAAGCAAAAGTCAGAAAAATAAACTTAGAAGTAAGATTATTAAATTTTCATGCATTTTTCAGAAAGTAGAACTTAATATCCCAAGTCATTTTGCTTCTGAATGTTTAGATAATTGTACTTGAAAACAAGAGATACTGACTAAAAAAATTGTTTATTTTATTTATTTTTTATTTTGCAGTGTAGTGTCTTTGTGAATATGAAAACATTTTTGACATTGATATCTCTTCTGAAACTCTTAATGAAGTGG
>NW_015606736.1:0-565 GCF_001515605.1 Sinocyclocheilus anshuiensis | reverse complement strand
GCTTGAGATGACTGTAAGTTTAGCTTGAATTTGAGAATTTGTAGTGTTTTGACCTGAAGCTTTGGACTTGTTTCTAGCTAGAGTAATGAGTTTTGCCATACCTCATATGAGATGTTTCCATGTTGAGAATCGTTCGAAACGGTGTGATCTGAGGGGTTCGATGCTGGCTTTAGTTGCATAGACATTCACTTCTGGTCGAATCTCTGAATCATGCTCTGGTTCTATTAGCTCGAACTCGTTTGTATCTGCTGTAGATGAACACTGAGGCAGTTCCTTCGACAAGAATGGGGGTCCGGTGAACCAGTATGTTTGTGGCAGTAAAAGTGCTGCTATTGGGCGAGTAGCAATGTCTGCTGCATTGTTTTCTGATGAGACATGATGCCATTGTGTTGGTACTGAAGACTTTCTGATTCTACAGACTCTGTTCGATACATAGACGTAAATCTTCTTGACGTGTTGTAGATGTAACCTAGTACAATCTTACTATCCGTGTAGTACTTTACAGCATGAAGCTCTAGGTCGATTTCTTGGCATATAAGCTCTGCCATTTCTGCAGCAAGGACAG
>NW_015606735.1:0-565 GCF_001515605.1 Sinocyclocheilus anshuiensis | reverse complement strand
CACTTCCATTCCTGACCAGCAGGGAGGCGCTAGTGCTCAATACCGTCACCTGAGACGGCGTGCGGGATTGCTGACCTCTGACCTGTGACCCTGAAGCTTGAGATACCTGACTCAGAGCTTCCTGCAGACTGGAGGAGCAGAAATATGCATGATTCGGAATGAGTAACCGACTTCAGATGTGGGACACAGGGATGGGCATTTTGGTCATGTTGTCAACTTTAGTACTCGACAAAGAAGTCAACTGTGTACTAAGCGAGTACCCTTTGATGATAATGTTGCACCTGTGTTGTTATTGTAACTACAACTAAGACTGTTAAAATAGCTTTTTTGGTTATTTGATAATAGAACAAAACATACATTTTAGATGGAAAAACTTAAAATACTAATTTAAAATACTAATGAATACTATAATAGTATATCAAATTACTAAAACAACACTGATTGCATCATAAGCTTCACATTCATATTCTGTCAACTTAAAAATAATTCAAATTTCAAAATGCTAATAAATACTATAATAGTATATGTATATGTATATATGTATATGTATATATGTATATATATA
>NW_015606734.1:0-565 GCF_001515605.1 Sinocyclocheilus anshuiensis | reverse complement strand
TCAATGTTGAAAACAGCTGTGCTGCTTAATATTTTTGTGGAAACGTAATACATTTTTCAGGATTCTTTGATGAAAAGAAAGTTCAAAAGAACAGCGTTTATTTAAAAAATGTACATTTTGTAAGATTACAAATGTCTTTACTATCACTTTATAAATCTTAAATTCTGAATAAAAGTATTAATTTCTAAAAGGAAAAAAATATTACTGACCCCAAACATTTGAATGGTAGTATAATTTAATAATATAACATTTTAGTTAACTTAAATGCAGTTTAAGAAGTTTATACATAGGTACAATTTACATTTGTTTACAAACTTCATTTGCAGCATTTGAGCATAAGGTTTTGGATTAAAAATGTTCATTAGTAAAATACACATCCAGTGATGTATGTCCACATTTTTGACTAGTCGTGTACTTCTGAGCTTGTTAAAGTTGAATAGTTCTATATTGAGCAGTACTAATAATCAGTCCAGAGCTGTATGACCATAGTGAACGGATATATAATAAGCTCAACCATGACTGTGCTCTGTCTTTCAGGCCTTGGACTGGATGCCAAATTTGGAAA
>NW_015606733.1:0-565 GCF_001515605.1 Sinocyclocheilus anshuiensis | reverse complement strand
GAGCTGAAGCCAGAGCAGCACAACCTTCATCTGTGATGTCACAATCACACAACCTGTAGAGAACACACTTGTTAAACACCGCACACTCATAATAAATTATTTTCTGTAACTTTTATTTTCTGTATGTTCTCTAAAGGCTGGAATACACTATATACGATCTTTTCCCTGATTTACAGTCTGGAGAAGTTGATGCTAGTTGCTGAAATTTAGAACCAGTCTGCAGATTTGAGTTGACAGATTTAATTGAAAATCACATAATGTATGATGGTCACAGACTTAGATATTTTAGCTTCAGACTATGATTCCATCTAGTCTGATGATAACAAACATTTGATGTTTTGAGACGATTTGAAAACGCATACTTTTTTCATTTGTCACGCATCTCCTAGCAACAAGGCCCAAGTTTCTGCATAAGTTTGTTGTGATGAGAACGACTTTAAAGTCCAGTACGATCCTCAGTCGTTTAATGTATGACGGCCAGTTTTCCTTTGTAGCTTTTTAGTCTGTAAGTGTATAATGCCCAGTGTTTTAAAATCTGTTCAGATTTTAAAAGTTGTGTAGTGTA
>NW_015606732.1:0-565 GCF_001515605.1 Sinocyclocheilus anshuiensis | reverse complement strand
AGATGTGTCATGTAGAGGATCATGGAAAGTTCAAAGCTTAAATCACATCAACAGTGTGTTCGTTAATTTTTTAATGAAATGCAATATGAGATGTACCGCAAGGGAAGATGTTAGAAGTTAGCAGTGTAGAGAAAATGTAATATTCCCTCCAAAGGTTCTTGTATCTTGTTTTAAGACCTTATAAATGATCCACAGGGTTCAATTAGAGTGTTAGTCATACAGTATGTCACACTTTCTGATTACTTTGATACACGATCAGACCCTTGAGAATCAAACTGCAGATTGTCAAACGACATTTATCCAGAAGTTAAACACCTCACACAGGTCCAAACTGTTTTTACCTTGTTTAAACCTTAACCAATTGAGTGCTTGCCTATGAATTGGATCAGTAGAGTAACATCTGATTAAAGATCACAGGTACCCAGTGGCCTTTCTCTCTTGCCTTTTTTCACATCCCTCGAACCTCCTCTCAGTTTCCCCCCCTCGGTATGTTCCTGCTATCTTTTTTCCTTTTTCATGTTTGTGGGTGTTTCTGGTCCATATGTGGCGTTTTCTAGCCAGCATA
>NW_015606731.1:0-565 GCF_001515605.1 Sinocyclocheilus anshuiensis | reverse complement strand
CTATAACCTTCCAAGAAGAATAGAGGATCATCAGACATCAGCTTTTTCTCCACTACCTGAAGAAACTATATTTTACACCATGGACGGACTTGGCAATGCTACATTGAACAACTGCGTGATAAATATCATGAATGATGGGCGTGCTCAAGTACAGTGCAGCATAGGTACTCCCTCCAACTGTGTTCCAACTCAGTTCAGTGTAAGCGCTATCTTCAACGTGCTTCGGCGTGTTTGGGAACGGCTGTGGATGCGCTGAATGTCCTGCTGCGACAGAAGAGCAACACTTGACTATTAACACTTTTGGCAGAGGACAATTTGAGAGCTCTTTCACCATCACTTCATCCAGCGTTCGAGATAACAATTGAGCTTAACAAAGATATGGCAGCCCAGATATTCTCTTCCAACTATCCACCCTGATTCTGAGGACGGAACCAGACAGTGAAATCTGCAAAGTGGACCTGACAGACAATCTACCCAGCCTACAGTCATTGTTACTGGACCAAGACGAGGAACCCACGGCAGATCTTCTGGACATACATAACTTCTTTTTGGACACTGCTATTCT
>NW_015606730.1:0-565 GCF_001515605.1 Sinocyclocheilus anshuiensis | reverse complement strand
CGGTAACCTCTCGCTCGAGGGCACTCCACTAAACCCCTTTCAAGTAGCTATTTGATCCTCTGCTGCAATTAAAGTTGTTTTGTTCTTTCTGAGGTGAAGGACAAAGGCAGGATGGTTTGGGGACGTTTCTCTCTGATTGTCAGTGTCGGTTGGGCTAAAATTATCAGAGGTGCCATGAGCTCATAGAGGAAGATAGTGGATGGTGTCGTGACTCTTGGGCTTTGTTATTGTAAAGATTGATGTTGTTGTGTAAAAATCACATTTGAAGGTGGTTTGGATTGCTGCATGTTCGACAACAAATCATTGTCAGAGTCCCAATAGGGAGGAAGAGTTAAGTATATTCCTGTTTACACACAAGGAAATTGCACTTTACAGGCGGCCGGGTGAATCTCACAGAGATGCTCTCAAGGTCGCATTTTTAGCAAAAAACAAAAACAAAACAAAAAACCATATATATATAATGACAATTATTTAAGGGGCCACTGAAGAATCAAGTCATCATCAAAAGATTATTTAGGAAACAAGAGTGAAAACAGCTAACTAATTTCAATATATACACACACAC
>NW_015606729.1:0-565 GCF_001515605.1 Sinocyclocheilus anshuiensis | reverse complement strand
GCCATGTGATAATGATGTCATTATGTCAGATTGAGTTAGACCTATGGGACTGCGCCATCTAGAGTTTCATGCCAGAACTCTGTATCTGATTCACTTGCAGGCTGTTAGTGCTGTTCTTCAAAATGGAGTTTATGCAAACATTTCAATAAGCAACCACTGAGTGAAAACACAAACCAAGGAAATGGTTAACGGTTTAATGAAAGTGATTTTGTAACATGATGTTCTACAGTTTAAATTTGGCTCTGAAATGGGATGAGGATGAGATATGAAGACAGATTGATGTCACTGATTGAAACAGACACATTTGCTGCTACTCTATTCACAGTGATGACCGTTATTGCCTGAGTGCTCCAGCAAAAGTACATTTGTTTCTAATAAGCAACTCATAAAACTTGTCAGAAGGAGCGTGTTGCGCTTTTCATTGTGGTTTGCACACATGTTTTTCGACTTGTAAACGTGATTGGCTCAGTCGGAAGGAACATGAAGTGAAAATGGAACCTTGAACTCATTTTTTTTTTAATTGTCTCAATTTTTAAATCTATTCATAATAATTTAAACAATTATG
>NW_015606728.1:0-565 GCF_001515605.1 Sinocyclocheilus anshuiensis | reverse complement strand
TTAGCAGAGTCCACAAAAGATGCAACCTATATGGAGAACATAAAACAGAAAAAGAGTTTATTAGCTGATATGCTAGGTTTGACAACGAGAAGCTATAATTAGATCCCGTTTTCAAAATGCAGAATTAATGGATGCTCCTTCAAAATTATTTTTCAGTTTAGAAAAAAGAATGGTCAGAAAAAATGTATTCATGCCTGAGAAGGGGGATTTTGAAGGCACTGTTTTTATTTTGAGAAGGGGGATTTTTTGACTAACCCCTTAGATATTAGAAAAAGAGCTGTACAATTTTATAAAGACTTGTACAAAAGTGAAATTTCAGGAGAACAAGATGGTAATTTTAAGAATTAGTAAAACCTTGAGCTTAAGTGAACTTGAAGAAGCCCTTAAAACAATGGAAAATGGAAGAACACCAGGTATTGATGGTTTCACGACTGAATTTTATAAATCTTTTTGGGTGGAAGTGGGTCCAGAATTAGTATCTGTTTTTAATGACAGTCTGGTAAATGGGCCCAGAAGTTGCCGGAGAGCAATAATAACCTTATTGCCAAAAAAAGGAGATTTAAAT
>NW_015606727.1:0-565 GCF_001515605.1 Sinocyclocheilus anshuiensis | reverse complement strand
TTAAGATGCGTTAAGGGACGAGGGAGGGGAGGGGAGGGAGAGAGAGAGAGAGAAGGGTAGACGGGGCAAAGCAGTGAAAAGATAGCATTTGATTAAAGAGTCAGCGCAGCTGTGGTGAATCAAAACGGCCCAGACTTTCAAAGAAAACCTCAAAAATGGACGGGAGGTTTAGAGTGCGGAGCTAGTGTGATCAGATAAAGCGCTGCTGGTTAACCCTTGAGGAGGAAGAAAGAACGGAAAGAAAAGTGATCGTAAATATTAGATTTTCTTGAGTTTTACTGGTAGTAGGCACACACATGCTGACTTGACTGACTTTGTAACTAGCCTCTAGATTACACAGTACCAAACTCCTCCCACTTTGTTCTGTCAGCTATTTATAGCTAAGATATTTATTTTAGTCTTAATATATATGCTAAGTTTCCTTTTTTCCACCTTATATACATATATATGCTAAGTTTCCTTTTAAGGGTAATTATTTCCTTTTTCTCATGTTTCAGCTTCATAGTGACATTCAAGATGTCCTGCCATGCATCACTGCAATTAATCTCAGTCTCTCCCCTGTGTG
>NW_015606726.1:0-560 GCF_001515605.1 Sinocyclocheilus anshuiensis | reverse complement strand
ACACACACACACACACACACACACACAAAAATACTGGCCGCATGTTCTCTATATCTGAGCTCACACACATAAACAGGCACAAATATTGGCTTTCATTTGCTGGCACATTAATATGTAGTCACACACGGGACAGTGCATTCAGTCTATTAGTGTGGATGATGAGTGATGTGTCTATTCATAACACCTCATGCATAATTCATTATACTAATAAAGATGCTTGGAGCTTGTTTTTTTTTTTTATTTGGTTCATAAAATATTTTCCTAAAACATCACATCCCTAGTTCTGAGAGACACTGATAAGCAACACGATTTTGTTGAGAGGTCTGGTTACTGTAGTGAATCAGCTTCCTAAAATCATCACTATATTGTTTTCAGAGGTCCCTGTCCAGTATGTAATTTAAGTTACATAGTGTCAAATGTTGCATTGTTTACATAAAGCTAAACAGAGTTGAACCGTGTGATTCACATACTATTCTGAAATTGGTTTGAGTGAATCATCAAGAAAGAAAGAAAGAAGCATATAGATAGATAGATAGATAGATAGATAGATAGATAGATAG
>NW_015606725.1:0-564 GCF_001515605.1 Sinocyclocheilus anshuiensis | reverse complement strand
ATAAATGCAGTCTTGATGAGCAGAAGAGACTTCTTTAAAAACATTCAAAATCGTACTGATCCCAAACTTTTTAATGACATATTATATAAATACACATATACACAGTATATATATATATATATATATATATTTATTGTACCGACTCCAAACTTTTGCACTGCATGTCCCTTGCCCTGCATTGAATACAACACTGTGTGGACACACATGTACCTGGCGTGTCTATGAGGTTAATCCTGTGATCCTTCCAGTCAAAGGTAACAGCAGCTGACTGGATGGTGATTCCTCTCTCCCTCTCCTGAGCCATGTAATCAGTTACAGTGTCACCGTCATCCACATCTAAACAAGACCAATCACAAAGACATTTACATCATATAAAACAAATACACATTTATTAAAGGATGTGCATTAAACAACTTAAACATGTCATTTTAGTATTATTTATATACCATGATAGTATTTATTAATATTTTGAATAAGCCTTTTTTAAAATATATTTTCAGTTTTCATTTGAATTCAAATTTGAGTAAATGTGTCATTTTCATTATATTTGTTAAATATTTCTAT
>NW_015606724.1:0-565 GCF_001515605.1 Sinocyclocheilus anshuiensis | reverse complement strand
CACACACACACAATGTACATTAAACAGTACTCTATTATTATTAAAATGTTGATATTTTATTGTAATATAATTAATAACAAATAATGTTAATAATTTTATTAATAAGTCATGTTTGACTTATAAATTAATATTAGCTTACACATGGCTTATTGTTTTTTTTACTATTATTATTATCATCCTCGACTTAATTCGTTATAGCTAACAATGAAAATATTCATGTATAAAGTCAGAGTCAAAGCTAAAAACTACATCACAGATCACGTTCATCCTCTCCTGCTCTCGTCATCTGTGCAAGCCAGAATACAAAACTATCATTCATCCTTTACAAGGGTCGGTGAAACCTGATTCTTGGTTTTCAAACAAAGCTCTGCTCAGGGGGCATCTGCAGTTTCAGCAAAGAAACTGGCCAGTAGCAACAGTGAGGAGAAAGCACTCTTTTTTTAAATAAAGCATAACAATGAAAGCCAGGAGCAGCATTAGACTGAATGGCCAATTACTACCGATGCATGACGCCATTCATCATTAAACTCAGCATGGTGTCATTCTGGCAAAGAAGTGTGTTTTG
>NW_015606723.1:0-565 GCF_001515605.1 Sinocyclocheilus anshuiensis | reverse complement strand
CAGAAATCATTGTAATATGCTGATTTGGTGCTTAAGAAACATTTCCTATTTTCAATGTTGAAAATGTTTTCTCTTTTTCACAGGTTTCTCTGAAAAAACTCCAAACGTTTAACTGGTAGTAGTGTATATAATTTTTGCTGCTTTTCTGAATAAAGCCTTAGAAAATGAGTTGTACCTCAGTGACCTGATTGTCTCCAGTCATTAGGTGCTGTACTGTCTGTCCATCTACTGTTGTGATCTGCTGAATATATGTTGCCTCCTCCTGAGAAATTTAGAATTTTGTCAAAAACATGCAAGATGTGAAAACCTGATATGCCTCAGGCCTGATATAAAATCTTCTGTATTACACATACATGAAATATTAACAAGCTGCTCTGTTGGCCAAAAAGTGTCAATCACATAGAGGATGAGAATGAGACTGTGTGCATTGTGCAATACCTGGTCAGAAAGAGTCTGATCCTGAGCCACAATGATGTGTTCCTGACCCAAAGCCTGCTGCAACCTCTCCGGACTGATGACTGCCTGACCCGCCTGCAGATCTGAACAACACAGGAAAAATAAATAT
>NW_015606722.1:0-565 GCF_001515605.1 Sinocyclocheilus anshuiensis | reverse complement strand
TTTTTTTTTTTAAGCGATATCCCAAAATTCGCATTAAAATAAGTGGATGAAAACATAGCTCTTGACATCCTGATGTGTTTTCTAACAGTATTTTTGGGCAGTTTTGTCTAAACTCGGCGAGAAAGATGTGGGTGTGTCTGAATCGTAAGAGACCCGCCCTACAGTATATTCTAATTTGCATACTATCCACACTAAATATAATGCAAGCTTAGAATTAGGCCATCCTTATAGAAGGCAATGTTAAAAACAGTAAAGCCAAAGCTGTCTAGACTGGTGGATAGATGTTCTCCAGTGGATTTTCAAAGTGTGCCTTTAAGCTGATATTGAGTAAAACCTATTGCGCAACTAAAGAGGAGGAATGTGCCATGGTTCACTTTTCAGTTGAAGACAGTGCCAAGGACTGTACCACAAAGGCTGCCACAGCAGTTTTAAAGATATATTAACCTAAAACTGAAGTAATAGTAACATTTAAGGTAACGGATTTAGCTAAATGCTAATGCTTACATACAGTGTCTTTTCAACATTTATTTAAAACTCTGTTCTTTATGTGTAGATTCTTGTAATT
>NW_015606721.1:0-565 GCF_001515605.1 Sinocyclocheilus anshuiensis | reverse complement strand
ATTTCTTTTGACGTTTTTATTTCACATTTAAACGCTTGGTAGTATTTGTTGAACTGTTTGTAATTTGTTCATTTGACGAAAGAAAAAAACGCAGTGAATGAGTTTTATGAAACAAAATAACTATTTGGATGCTTTACAGTAATGGAATTAAAACGAATTTAATGAAATTTGGTTCTTTGTAACGTTACATTAAGAAGTAAACTTGTATTTTAAAACGTAAGAAAATGTAATAAGTTTTTCTTTCTTGTTCAAAAATAAAAATGCTGTACTAGAGTGCAGACTCTTTATTGAGAGCCAAAATGTCTGCATGCTTTAAATTAGAGAACGTTTGAGGGAGGAATGTTTTTAATGGTCACAGAAATCATGACGCAGAAGATGTTGAATAAAACCGCTGGAGTTTCAGATGAAAGAAGGGAGCGGCGTGTGTTTGACATGAAAGAGTGGCGCCCGCTCTGGACTCAAACACTTCCGGAGGCTAAATTACACTCGTCCAGTTGTTCTCGGGGCCGCTCGATCTAACACTGCCTGTTGTTGTGACCTATTGTCTTGTCTGGAGTCTCGGGGC
>NW_015606720.1:0-565 GCF_001515605.1 Sinocyclocheilus anshuiensis | reverse complement strand
GAGAAAGGAAAACTTGAAATCACATCATATGACCCCTTTAATATCTCGGTTACACAGTACAACAACATGGCACCTTTGTGTTTGTGATCGATAAGATGACAAGGTTTGGGTGGAGTATCTCTCCATCTAACAGGTCAGAATACACTGCAAGGTACACAGAGTCAGGATGCAGTTTTTGTGCGTTATCTTATTTGGATGGCTGAGGATTCATGGTACAGGTCTATATTAAATTAGACGCACAATGGGGATGAGGAAGAGCATTCTGAGGTCGAGTGTCACAGGTGACTCACAGATGAGTCATCAAATGTGTTGTTTTCAATTCAGCTGAATGGCATTACAATGGATCTTTACTAAAAACAGGCTGTCCATGATACACTCTGCTTCCTGCATGTAAACATCTTGCTCATCATCAACATGAGCTTGAGCAGAGAGTGAGTGTTTATATATGCTGGAAGATGCTGGACGTGTGTATAGTGCGTGTAGGCACCTGTACACCGTGTGACGGCCCTGGGTGGATGTGTAGCCCGGGAGACGTGTAGTGGGGGAGTGGTGCTCGGCTCAGCGT
>NW_015606719.1:0-565 GCF_001515605.1 Sinocyclocheilus anshuiensis | reverse complement strand
GCAGTGTTCATCGTCTCCTCTATGTCCTACAAGAAAGAGACAGAGAAGTGTAGGTGGTCAGAATTACAACAATAAACATCAAACAAATGGCAATACAAGCACACAACATGATGAATCACGTCTACTGAGATCAAATATGTGTTCATGAAATGGTCAGATTATTAGTATTAAACAAAGCTGATGTATAAGTGAAACAGTTATTAAAGAGACACTGAAAATGTGAAACCAGTGGGGAGTTATTCAAGTATTTTTTTGGGGGGGGGAGGGCTAGATAGGAACTCAATAAAACCATCTTTTGAAATATTTGAATTATGAAAATAGGCCTTATTCATGAAACACAAGCCAAATTAATTTGTGTAAACTGTTTGTAAGTCATTCACACTTCCTCATCAAATTTTCAAGAGTTAAAAATTATTTATTAAAATAAGACAAATGAGTTATTTGTTATACAAACAAACAAACAAAACAAAAAAACAGCTACAAATTCTTATTTTAAATTTGACACCTTAAAAAATTCATTTTTATTTAATAACCAGGTTTTCCAAGGTCTTGAACATTTTTGAAT
>NW_015606718.1:0-565 GCF_001515605.1 Sinocyclocheilus anshuiensis | reverse complement strand
ATGAAGGTCAACAATCTGTTGCTGCACATCAGAACTATATTCTTTGGTATATGATTAAGGGAATTTGGCCTTTGTGTTCCTCATATTTATACTCCTGTGAAACAGGAGGTCATGGCTGGACAATTTCATGCTCCTAGTCACTCTGGTGTGCTAACAAATGTAGATATGAATGGAAATATAGATATTCAGAGATTTTACTCATAATAATTTCTAGAGGTACAAATAGCTGTGGCCAATGTGTATTAGAGAAAAAATGTTCCTAATGTGATTTTGTTGAAGTTATATATATATATTTAACTTATTAAACTTTTATTTTCTATTTCATTTTTATTTACTTTTTTTTTTAAATATCGAAAGGATAAACAAGATTTCTTTTCACAATCTTATTTGATCATATGCACTTAGGGTGCCAATAATTCTGACCATGACCATAACATAATAAACAATAATAATAAAAATGCAAAACTGACAACACCTGATTGCAAGAATTTATACAAGAATTCATTACAACCAGATTTCTAGGCATTCCTTTTCTTTTATTCCACACCTGATGTGTGCAGTTTAT
>NW_015606717.1:0-565 GCF_001515605.1 Sinocyclocheilus anshuiensis | reverse complement strand
TCTCTTTACTGTCTCTCTAGCACCACAGGATGACAGTAAGGTCAGTATGAGAATAAGAATGTGAAACTGATGTAGGCATGTTTTAAAGAATCCAAAGGGCATGTTTTTGTTGTATTGTGTTGTTTTTACAGGCACTGGGTACAATTTACAGAGGCCCAAACAAAGTATTTGAACACTTAAGTCACATTTAAATATGTTTGAATGTCATTGTATTACCTAATAAAATATCTAATTAGCCAGTCAAGACATGGAGAAAGCTAGGTGTTAGCTTTCACATTTTGAAGAACGTTGGTAGCCAAATGGTTTCAGGTCCCATTGACTAGTATGTAAATACTGTGTCAAATACAAAATACTGTGGAGGTCAATGGGACCCGAAACTGTTTGGTTACCAACATTCTTCAAAATATCTCAATTGTGTTCCAGGTTTGGAATGACATGGTGGTGAGTAAATGAAGACAGATTTTTCAATTTTGAGGGGATTATCCCTTTTAAAAAATAGCATGTACATATTCCATGCTATTTCAGAAAAAGACATAACCACATAAAAAAGGGAAAACATTTTTTT
>NW_015606716.1:0-565 GCF_001515605.1 Sinocyclocheilus anshuiensis | reverse complement strand
TGAGCTGTGTGTTATAAAGCAAGAGAGCGAAAGACAAATAGAGAGAGAGTTGACGCTGATTCCCTTGCCAGCTCCTTTTGCTGAATACCAAGCACTCTCTCAATAATTCATTAGGCAGCCATGGAGCCATAAACGAAGCAGTTATAGCTGGCATTGGGACAAGTGCCATCCCTTTCTCAAAGACTGCATGTTATCTATCATTCAGCATTACATTACAGTACATTTTCCCAACGGTGTGCATTTGCGAGCGTGTTTACGCTCGGCGTTAAACGCTAAACGAACAAATATTTCGTTCACGCGCTGTCCGACTGTCATTCATTCATCGATTTTCCCGTCCCTCCTCCTCTTCCGCCGGGTTCTTATGGGCTAACTGCCCCACATCTGTTAGAGGTGTGCTCTCGATCATAGCCCATCAAGGGCAGCCAACATCAATCTCTTTAGACATGAAACTAGGTTTAGACATCCCAGCCTAAATCAATCAGAGAGCTGGCCAACGTAGACTGACTGTCTACGGGAATCTCACACACACACAGTTTCTCCCTCGCTCAGCAGTGTTGTAAAGCTC
>NW_015606715.1:0-565 GCF_001515605.1 Sinocyclocheilus anshuiensis | reverse complement strand
GGGGGCGCATGTGTTCTCCTCAGGCGCTCATGCAGCTGTGAGAGTTTGATTTATGTCTTTCTCAGAACTCTGGGATTTCAAAATGCTACATTTAATCAAACGCAGGGGTCGATCGCAGCGAATGCAGAAGATGTCCGGTGTAGAGCTGCGTTTGGAGTTGCGGGAACGGCAGAACAAAGCCACCTTTAATGTTCGTTTCAACAGATTGACTGAGATTGTGAATGCATTGAGTGCGGCGTGCTGCGACACTCGACGTGCTTCTCCTGTTAGCAGAGCTGCATCAGCTTCATGAGAGCGTCAGAGCTGCAGCTGGGCCGCGTCGCTCCGTGTTTGAGGCAGGAGAATAATGACAGCAGGTGGATCGGGCCTGACGCAGCTTTGATCGCCTCACAAACACCCCGGCCTGAAACCGGATCTCCGGCTGGACGGCTGTGGGGCTCCGGGCCGCTGTGAGTCCGCTAGCTCTGATCTCTAACAGCTCCCACAGCCTCTGCTCCATCCGTCATATAAACACACTCCTGCTCCGCTCTCCTCAAACCTGCCGCTCTCTCCAACTTCAGCTTGT
>NW_015606714.1:0-565 GCF_001515605.1 Sinocyclocheilus anshuiensis | reverse complement strand
TTTTGAGGCACCCAGGAATGCAATTACTTTGTGGTATTTGTGTAAAAGCGTTTCTCATTAAACTCCTATTGTGTTCTCTACTAATGCAATCATTTTTTAAGCCAACTGAAGTACATGTTCAACCTGTTTACTAGCTAGTCGGTGTAATTAGCCTAAGTCACAGAAGCAGTTTATAAATATCCAGCACACCAGCCCTCAATTCAGCACATAAAAACAAAATGTGTCTATAAGAACATTTGAAGCCAAACACCACTTCAAGTGCCAGCTGTGTTTAAATGCGTAGTAATATTCAAGTAGTTACCATCCTAGTTTATGTCACAATCAGAATAGAAACATTGATAACACTTTGCATTTAGGTTCTTTTTATAAATGGTTTATAAAGGTGTTCATAAATGACTAATATAGCTCATGAATAAATGGTTCACAGCTGTTCACTTTACATCAAGGTACCCTTTCACAGTTTTTTAACGTTAATAACTCATGAATAAATGGTTCACAGGTCTTCACTTTACATTAAGGGGCACTTTCACAGGTTTTTAACGTTTATAACTCATGAATAAATGGT
>NW_015606713.1:0-564 GCF_001515605.1 Sinocyclocheilus anshuiensis | reverse complement strand
GTATGGATTACTTGGGTTGTTACCGACATCTGGTGAAAATTTCAATTCAACAGCACCTTTAACCAACAGAAATATATTTACTGAGAAAAATGGTGACGCGGTCAATACTTATTTTTTGTAATTCGAAATGGTCCACGCTCAAAATGGCTGACATGGGAAAATTTGGAATCGTATGAGATAATTTTTATGATTTTTAGTCAAGTTGTTCAGAAAAAGTCAAATTTGTATATATTTTGACCAGTAGGTGGCGCTGTGCCGAAGCTACTCTTGTGCCCTCAAGTCATGCTTGGTATAACACGTACCAAGTTTGGTCTGAATCTGCTAAAGCATTGCGAAGATACAGCCTCACGTCCATTTTTGCATGAATTTCGTCAAATTCGTTAACACGCTTTACGAAAACGTATATTTGGTGTATTTTGGTATGTTTGGTATATTTTCCGCCAAAATTCAAAAACGATGAAAAGTCTTGACCTGTAGAAATGTAAAATTTGGTAATACTATTTCACAGTATTGTTGTTTCTATTGGCTCGGCCTTGGTGAGAATTAAAGACCTCTTTTAAAAAA
>NW_015606712.1:0-564 GCF_001515605.1 Sinocyclocheilus anshuiensis | reverse complement strand
CAGAGAAACGGAACATCTCCCTCCTCCTTTGATTCGTCCCTTGCCGTTTTTCCGGATCGGTTTGCCCGCGCCGCTCGCATCTGGGCCGCATTCCACCCACCCCGCGGGAGCTCGCACTGTCCGTCTGAAATTCTGCCGGAATAAAAATTTAATTGGCATTCTCCTTCATACTCCAATAAAAGAAGATACATGGACTTATCGGAGGTGGGGAGATTCCATCAAGCACAAAGCCTCGTCTGCTAGAATCATTCTTAGGGGCCGTAAAAAGTGTGCATGTCAAACGAGCCCCAGGGACGGCCCCTCAGCTGAGGTGATCTGCAGGTTTAGAAAAGCGAATTGACTGGACACCGTCAGTTAATTAGGCATTTCAATACACCATTTATCAGACAGGCTTTTCTAGGCGAGCGTGGGTAACTGAATATATTTCTTCTCTTTCAAGCTTTACGGCCGAGATCTATATCAAAAGCTTTGCAGCTGAAAGATGGGGATGCTGTCTTTAACTGGGATTGACAGAGGCTCGCTCCTGAAACGCATCACCAGAATTGGAGAATAGGTAAATTTGTC
>NW_015606711.1:0-564 GCF_001515605.1 Sinocyclocheilus anshuiensis | reverse complement strand
GTACTATAGTGTTTTCTAGAAAACATTACTAGAAATTCATGTAACATTGCTGAGGAGTGCAGTTACAATAAAATATAGATAAATAAATATGTTGAGAGAAAATGGTTGACTTGATGCCATCTCTTTGTTAGCTTCAGCGCAGCTTTCATAACTGACAATTTCACTCTCTTCCTGTTCAGCATCACTGACTTGAATTAATTAAATGTCACAACATCAACAAACATTTTTTCCATCGAAAATATTTCATAACAAACAACGACATAAGTGAAAGTATGATTCTTCTCAAGGAAATAGACAGAAGCCACAAACACCTTCTCAAGGTCAAAGAATGGAGAATGCAGATTATCTCCAGCGATTAACAGATCGAAACATTCCTCAGCTATGAGTTCATTAGAGCTGATGGGATGGACCTCCATCATGTCCCAGATGCTGAAAATTATCAACCACATATTTGTACATTTCATGTTTTCAATGCTTTTACCTTTGAAACAGCTGCCCAATTCATTTTATCTTTATCACTTTATCTTAAAGGGGTCATATGATGCGATTTAAATTTTTCCTTTC
>NW_015606710.1:0-564 GCF_001515605.1 Sinocyclocheilus anshuiensis | reverse complement strand
GGGAATTTGGCCAGGACACCGGGGTTACACCCCTACTGTTTACAAGAAGTGCAATGGGATTTTTTAGTGACCACAGAGGGTCAGGACCTCGGTTTAATGTCTCATCCGAAAAACGTGCTTTTTGACAGTATAGTGTCCCCATCTGAGCACCCCCTGCTGGCCTCACTAACACCTCTTCCAAAGGCTACACTGTAAAATAATATATATAGAAAGTAAAATAACAGAAAAATTACTGGCAGCTCATTACTTTTATTTTTTTCAACATTGCACCCTGTTTTGTCCCACTTCTCAAAATCAGTGATCTATCAAAACTTAGTCTGTATTTCAAACACAGCGCGATGAGAAACGTCTTGGGCTGCTCTGAAACAATCACAGAATATGAGAGAGCTCGTGCTTTTATGCCAAATACAGGGCAGTATGAATAATTTACTGACATCTAGACATGAGTTACTATTCTCTCCGCTATCTGTGGTGTAATAGGCCGGGTTTTCTAAATAAATAAATAAATTCATGAATACCTGAACAACTTCCATTTGAGAATGATCTATTCTTAAAATTCCTTTA
>NW_015606709.1:0-564 GCF_001515605.1 Sinocyclocheilus anshuiensis | reverse complement strand
AAGCTGCTTTGGGGGCAGCTTGAATTTCTTATACCTTTAAAAATATTCAATACTTATTTTAAGCAAACAAAGCAAATCTATAACTGTTGAACAGTCAAATAAACTAATGCATTTAATTAATGACACAAGATCAGAATATCACTGATGTACAGGACTAAGATAGGACTGATGCAGACACAGATCCTTACTTCCCATCCTCGAGTGCATTTAAAACGCTTTCCAGTGATTCTTTAGCAGGGTCTATTGCTCCCCCAACAGTTACAGAGTCTACTTTAGCCCTGCTGTGAGACACAATCACAACGGATATATAACAACATAACCAGGGTGCGCAAACACATCACAAAATTATATGTGAACAGGTAGAGATAAACATTTTCAAACACCAGGATGACCTAAACTTACTCCATTAAGGCGGTGTCTCTTTTGTGCGCGGGCACAGCAGCTGTTGGCACTGCAGTAACACAGTCAGGTTTGGGGATCGTGACCTCCTTAGCATGACTAGCCTCCTCGCCGCAGTGGGGGCAGTAGACCTGACCTCTGATCAGAGAGGCACAGCTCCGGTGA
>NW_015606708.1:0-564 GCF_001515605.1 Sinocyclocheilus anshuiensis | reverse complement strand
AAAGACTGTACAATTTCATCTTCGATTACCTTTAGTGTACAATATAGAAAAATGTGGTTAAAAACAGTGTAAAGCCAGGTCGGAAATTCATCAGTCAGTAATATCTTACTTTCAATATTATAACACTCTCATACAACAAAAAATAAAATACAAACACCACCAACAACCACAAAACTGATTATGCCTACAAATACATTATGCATGCTTTCATATGCCATTGTGTAAATGATAACCGTTTAAATACTCTTGAGATAATGTGTTTTTGCATCTTGGTTTTAAAAAGATTTACAAACCCGTAACCATTTTTTAAATACTGAGCAACATCTTTATGCCAAACCAGAAAGAAAAAGAGATTTTACAAGCACATGTCCATATTATAGACCACCGCTGAGGTGAATTCACATTGTGAATATTGTGCTCAAGAATCCTAGTCAGAAAATGCATGTGTGTGATATAACAGACCACAGTTGAACTTGAATCAGAGCAGAAGACTGCAAGGCTGAGTAAAATATTATATTGGTTTAAAAGTACACCCATCTCATTAATGCCTTGGCTATAATGTTA
>NW_015606707.1:0-563 GCF_001515605.1 Sinocyclocheilus anshuiensis | reverse complement strand
GTGTGTGTGAGAGAGAGAGAGTGTGTGTGTGTGTGTGTGTGTGTGCGTTTAGCATGTTCAAGAGTAAAACAAGGGATAGGGAGATGTTTTAGCAGACTTTCAGAGGTTCATATACTGAAGGAACATGCTTCACTCACTGTTCATGATGGAGAACTCAAAACATCAAATCAGTGAATGTAAATAGAGGTGCTGTCTCAGTGCCTGTTAAATACACTAACACTGTGGTTAACCGATAAAAATGCTCCTGCTGAATCTTCAAAACCTGTAACACACAAATGAATCAGACGCCAAATAATGATGCAAAGATATTTTGTCACAACATCTGTGCATTGAGTCAGAACTTTGTGGGTATTTTGATCAGGATGTGCAGTGAAGTGAGAGCGCCAACTAGGGGTAAAATGAGTAGAAAAGCTCATGAACATGAATTTAACTCATGATTAGTTGAATGAACATGCTGCTGGTGTGTGTGTTTGTGTGCAGGATCTGGCTCAGTGTGTGAACGAGGTGAAGCGAGACAATGAGATCATCCGTCAGATCACGACGTTTCAGCTGTGCATCGAGAA
>NW_015606706.1:0-564 GCF_001515605.1 Sinocyclocheilus anshuiensis | reverse complement strand
GTTAAATCATAATGTTAAATGTGAAATTGGCTTGCCATAGTGTATGGGTAGGGGGGTCAAGACGGTCTGGTCTATTTTCGAAATGGCTGTCGGTGTCGGACTATTTTTCTCGGGCCGGTGACAGGGCTATAGATTGCAATGAGAGCACACACTGAGGTCAGGTGGCTGTGAGCACACAGCGTAAACCCCTGCATTTCACACCCTTGATTTAAGTATACATCAGTTGCATGGATGTTTAAAATATACAATCGATCCTACAGATAGTCAGGCGATACCTTTGCTATAGTCCCCCTGCCATTTGTTGATGCCTCCTGAAGTTAGTTTGTTGTAACTTTCTTGCATTACTGTACACTGTAAAAACAAAAGTTTTGTCAGGTTTAAGTTAAATTAAAGCTGCAAACAGCGATGAAAGGGCCCTCACACCCGGGCCCACCGCCACCCGGTGGCTTTAGGAGAACAACTAACGTTGGACAATATGCATTTTAAAGTGATAAATATAGGAGGAATATGTAATAAGTAATTTATATGTGCCAAACTTCCTACTGCCAGCTGGTGGCGCTATGA
>NW_015606705.1:0-564 GCF_001515605.1 Sinocyclocheilus anshuiensis | reverse complement strand
GAACAGGTGTGCTTTAACTTAAATTCTACCCACATTGCGCGTGGTGTACATATTATAACTGCAGCAGTCATGTGCTGAAGTCCCCGTATGGTAAATTATTTAGGGGCCTTTGGCTGACTCACAGTCTGTGTAGTTGTGAGCCAGCAGGCCCGTCCCGAGTGCTGTAATGCTAATACTCTAATCTGCAGCCATTAGAGAGCAGCAGGTCCGGCCAATTTCATTCACAAGCAGGTGGACGGACAGACTGCGGCCGTGGTTAAACAGCCACATCATGGCAGTAATGAGGAAGCTAAAAAGCCATTTTACCTGCAGCGCCCAGGTGGCAGCGAACCTGTTTACCACGGGAACACAAGCTGGAATCAGCAACTGGAAAACGAAATCAAGTAGGCTTTTTTTTATTCAGCTTACAGTTGAACTTATTATGCATTAAAATTATATATATATATAAGTGTTATATATAACACTGGTATATGTGTACCACCAAACACAGCTAAACTTGCAATTCTGAGTAAAAAGTCCGAATTGCGAGTTTATATCTCGCAATTTTGAGTTTAGGGCCTATAT
>NW_015606704.1:0-564 GCF_001515605.1 Sinocyclocheilus anshuiensis | reverse complement strand
TTAATTTTATTGTGTAAAAAACTGGAATAAATTGTACAGCCCTTACTGTCCTATATAATATAATAATAATAACAATTAGAAAAATAAAAAAAAAACATTTATTAAATAAAAAGATTTATTATATTTGGTTAAAATTCCACACTTTCTAGGTCACTAATAATACTTTATTTATTTTTTTACTTTTTTGTCAACCTCATAAGTCACATATGATTAATATTTTTTGCACAATGTATACATAATTAAAAAAAATATTTTAATGCATAATATTATACTATATTATTATAACTATTTCTAGGGACTATATTTATATGTTGAATATGTTTATCTATATATAGAAAGAAAGATTTAATGTTTGTATTTTTCAATAATATAATACCTAATAATATAATATATAATGATATAATGTATTACAAAAGAAAAACATTTATGATGTCTAATATAATATGTATATATATATTTGCTTAAAATTCAGCATTTTCTAGGTCACTAATGATAAAGATTTTTTTCCTTTTTTACAACTTCATATTTTATATATGATTAATATTTTTGCACAATTTATACATA
>NW_015606703.1:0-564 GCF_001515605.1 Sinocyclocheilus anshuiensis | reverse complement strand
GAGAGTGTTGAGAATAGTTCTGGGTTATGAGAACAAGGTGACTTGCTTTTTGGGAAACTCGGAACAACAACTTCTGAACTAAAAATGTTTCTCTATCCATCTGCAGTCAGACACAACACTATATATATATAGTCAAACCAAAAATTATTCAGACACCATATTTATTTATTTATTTTTGTTACAAATGGGTGCATGCACTATACTTCATAAATGTAAGTGAGGTTAGCAAAATAAAGTGAACTGTGACATACCCAAAAATTCTTCATACAGTGGACTATACCAGTAAAATTTGGGATAAAAAATATTCAGACATTTCGACCTGACCATGTTTTGCTTAAGTGTATTTTCGTTAATTGCTAATGTGAACTTTTTACAACACAGACTGAACAAAATTAAGCATTGCTTGCTAATTGGTTGAACTAAATTGGTATTATATAATTTTGTACTTAAATTTAACAGCTGAATATTTTTTTGGTTGATTGTAATCCATTACATACCTTTCTATTAAAATGATATGATATTATCAAGATGAATTTGTTCTGACACAGTTCTTGTCATATTTTA
>NW_015606702.1:0-564 GCF_001515605.1 Sinocyclocheilus anshuiensis | reverse complement strand
TTTTTTGTGCTTGCAGACATGAAGGACCTTTCTAACTGACTCATCCATGTCATGTGGATATTATCTGAGCTGTGAACCCCACCATGGAAGAAACATGTACTAAAAACACACTTTCCTGACACTTGCTAGTCTGTTATAGATTACTGAGTTCCATTTCATACATTACATCAGTTTTATTATTGCACGGAAACATTCTTTCTGAGGGTTTGATATTGATATTAAAATGGTCAAAGCTTTAAGTTTATTTCAGTTGTATATCATAGTCTGGATTTCTTGCATTTTAGTAGTTTAATTCACCTACCATTGCATAATATTTATTTAATAGTGTAAACTATGGGAGTTAACTATAGTACCATATATTACTATAGTACATTACTGTTCATGCATAAATGCTGAAATTCAGCTTTGCATCACAGGAATAAATAACACTTTAAAATATATTCAAATAGACAATTTTTATTTTAAATTGTAATGATATTTTGCATTAAGTCTATTTTTATTGTATTTTTGATCATATAAATCAGGGGTGGCGAACGTCAGTCCTGGAGAGCCGCAGCCCTGCAG
>NW_015606701.1:0-564 GCF_001515605.1 Sinocyclocheilus anshuiensis | reverse complement strand
GGACTCCTGGAGCATAAGATGGGTCACCTGACCTGCTTCGCCGGTGGTATGATCGCTTTAGGGGCAGACGGAGCCCCCGATGATAAGACGGGTCACCAGATGGAACTGGCGGCTGAGATCGCCCGCACGTGTCACGAGTCTTACACCCGAACAAGTGAGTGGGAGAACTGCTTTGAAAATGTTGAAACAAAAACGTTAAACATTTACAGCAAAAAAGAAATAGTTTTGTGGAAAGAAAAACGAGCCTATTTTTGTACCATTTTTATTTTCTATTTTTCACCCCTTGCCCACCGATTCAGATATATATATAAAATGTTTTATTATTATTTGTATTATTGTGTAATTAAGTATTGTATCAAGTATTTCAGTTGAAAATTATTTACTGATTTAATTTTTTTTAATGCAAATTGCTGTGTAACAGTAATGAAAATTACACTGAGAATGATGAGAATAACAAAAGTAAAATCAAAAGCTCTTAAAGGTAACATAAAAATGATGCAGATATTTCGAGATGCATTACGGTAATGAAAACGAGATGTGTGTATTTATTTATTTATTTATTTA
>NW_015606700.1:0-564 GCF_001515605.1 Sinocyclocheilus anshuiensis | reverse complement strand
TCGGGGGGCGTGATCCATGTATATGCAGATGACAGTAACTCTGAGAAGAGTAGCTTCATACCATACTGCTCTATGGCACAGGCTCAACTCTGTTTCCATGGACACAGAGATGCTGTCAAGTTCTTCGTGTCAGTGCCAGGTTAGTGTCAATTTTAAATATGTGAGGATTATATATATATATATAATTTTACATGTATTTTTAGACATATTTATAAAATATATTTTAGACATAATTATATAATATATAACAGTAACATGCATGCATCTCATGTTGTTTTCAGGCAATGTGTTGGCCACCCTGAATGGTAGCGTGTTGGACAGTCCATCAGAGTCTCAGGGGTCCTCAGCCCCGACAGACACAGAAGCACAGAGCGTTCAGAACGTGCTGGTGCTGAGTGGAGGAGAGGGTTATATTGACTTCCGTATCGGTGAGAAAAAATGAATAGACTAAATTAGCATGTTTGTTTGGTCATATAAGCATTAATAGCATTTACTCATTCTCTTTTCTCAGGTGATGGGGAAGATGAGACAGAGGAAGCAGATGGTGAAGCTCCTCAGATGAAG
>NW_015606699.1:0-564 GCF_001515605.1 Sinocyclocheilus anshuiensis | reverse complement strand
TCTTGGTTATTTCTATTGGCATTTTGTTTCTAATCCAGCAGGATTCAGGTTTGTTTCATGTGGATTTGGAGGTTCAGGAACCCAAGGATGGAAAAAATCTACTAGAGCAACACGGCAAAGAAAAGAGCAACAGTACGGTGGACTTCACCGCAAACACTCTGGCGGTATTTCTGGATGGATGTATTTATAGAGAAAAAATTCACAAATCCAATTTGGCTCCAGATCTGAAAACAATACAATCACTGTTGTGTATTTGTACAGGAAATCTTTCTGCCCTGAGGTACATCATGGGCCGGTTAGTGCAGTTTAACTGGGCATTAAACACAAGGTTTCTTCACAATAAAATATACACTACCGTATACTAAGTTTGGGGTCAGAAAGAAATGAATACTTCTAATTAGTAAGGATGCATTCAATTAATTAATCAAACGTGACAGTAATGTTCTTTTGAACTTTCTCTTAACCAAAGAATCCTGAAAAATAAACTGCATCATGGCTTCCATAAAAATATAATCAGAGATGTTTCTCGAGCAGCAAATCAGCATATTAGTATGATTTCTGAAG
>NW_015606698.1:0-563 GCF_001515605.1 Sinocyclocheilus anshuiensis | reverse complement strand
CCATTACAGCAAATTAAATTCATTCAATTAGGCCACTAATCTCACAGCTTTCTACTCCACAGTCACATCAGCTGAGGTGTCATGAAATTTCTGTTTTATATTACAATGTTTATGTTTTTGTGCTATGTAACCTCATTACATGTCATTGTGGTGATAGATAGATAGATAGATAGATAGATAGTTTAATATCTTAACTTTGTAAGCAACCACCTGAAAAACTAGCATTATCCAGTGGTGTTTTGTGGAAGTATTGTCTGTAAAGCAGAAGTCAGAATATGAGGAGCATTCATATTGAACTCCAAGGTCAAGGAGCCGCTGCTGATTATCTGAAATTAATCAAAGCCCTGAGGGCAGCCTGCTGTAAATAGACTCACGAGCACATCAGGGATTTTCACCGCGTGAAGCTGACTGCCCCGCATCATTTTCATATTCAGTTTTGGATATTACGATCTGACAGAATCTTGATAATAAGGGTGCGAGGGAGTCACGCGTCTGCCTCATGACTGAAAATTTTTTTTATGTCATCATCTTCTTTTAAAGCTTTAATCATTGATGTAATTGAA
>NW_015606697.1:0-564 GCF_001515605.1 Sinocyclocheilus anshuiensis | reverse complement strand
ATATTACATATTGTAAAAAGGGGCATAATATGTCTCCTTTATATACTCTATGTCAGCAGTGCTCAGTCCTGCTCCTGGAGATCTACCTTCCCACAAAGTCTAGCACCAACACCAGAACCGGTTACTGAAGGCCTTCAGGAACATTTGGATCAGTACAGGTACAGTAGATCTACAGGAACAGGAATGAGCACCTCTAATCTACTTAATCTTATTTTAAGAAAGAATGCAACTGTAACCACAGAATGCCACGAGCATATCCTTGTTAAGATGAAATCATCATGAGTTCAGCAGAAGTGACAGCTCAGACTGCTGGAATGTCGGCCAGCCGCTTCTCATTTCAGTCCATTTTCACAGGGCTCTTCGGCTCTCAGGTGGAGTCTAGCGCATGTAACATCCCTGCCGTCCCTCTGGCCACTTTACGCTAATTAATCCTGCCATGCCCTCTGTAGACTCCCACAGCCTAATTAACACAGCTCTTCCTCTGACATTTGAACAGGTTGCCTCTAATGAAGCAGCAACGGGTGACTTTCATCTCAGCGGAGCGCTCACCTTTCCAGCCTCGTG
>NW_015606696.1:0-564 GCF_001515605.1 Sinocyclocheilus anshuiensis | reverse complement strand
CAGTTACAGTAATTGTGTATTTCGTCAGCTTATTTAGGCAAATAATATCCATAAATGCTAAGGAATCATATCATCAAGGTGTTCACCTTTCAGAGTAGACATTGATAAGCATGTCCCAGTTTGTCACTTGTTGTGGTTCCCTTAAACATTTCTGTTGTGCGGTCTGGGCATATTTGCAGCATTTTTCTCTATTTGGTTGTGAGTATTTGCAGGTCGTTTCTGTATTTGGTTGTGAGTATTTGCAGCATGTTTCTGTATTTGGATGTGAGTATTTGCAGTTTGTTTCTGTATTTGGTTGTGAGCATTTGTAGTGCATTTTTGTATTTGGTTGTATTGTGAGTATTTGTGTTGTGAGTATTTGCAGCATGATTCTGTATTTGGTTGTGAGTATTTGTAGTGCATTTCTGTATTTGGTCGCGTTGTGAGTATTTGCAGCCTATGTCTTGTCAAACTGATGAAGATGTTTTCTCAATTTGCTGGTGATTTTTCATTTGCAGTGTGTTGAGCTCTCTTGGCCACAGTAGGCCCATAGCAAAACTAAACTTCATCAAACTTTGCACAGCT
>NW_015606695.1:0-564 GCF_001515605.1 Sinocyclocheilus anshuiensis | reverse complement strand
ATTTTTACTTTACAGTTAGCATTCGTGAATGCGATGATTATGACATGACGAGTCATGTTGAGGAGGAAGAGGAGGAAGATGAGGAAGCAGTTCTGAGGAAAAAGACCAAACGCAACTTTGATGACTATATTCTTGGTATGTTTGTATGATAATTGTTGAATCTGTCTTGAGAATCAACGTCTATACACTAAATTATTATGGGGCCCTCAAGTTTCAGGTCACTTTTTTAACTGATAATTAGTGCATGTTATAAAAGATATTAATTTGTACAATTGCAGAATCTGACGATTTGGAGGAGGAAGAAGAGAACATGACAGGTAACGGTTTCCTAAGCTTGCTGACATTGCACACCTAAGTAGTTCTTATAGAATTGCAAAGTTATACGATTACAAAGTTAAAGCTCATTATTTTTACGACTGATGCTTCCATTTAATTTATGTACTGCATCTGTCTAGATGCCATTATGCCCTTCTTTCCCATTCCACCAACAAAGGTGACAAAGTCCATCCAGATGGAGTCTGCTGGAGTTAACAAAAAGTCCACTGGTACTTAGTATCCATTACT
>NW_015606694.1:0-564 GCF_001515605.1 Sinocyclocheilus anshuiensis | reverse complement strand
TAAAAATTGCTTAAATGTCTTAATTGAACTATGATCTAATCCTGGATTAGTCTAAGCCCCATCTGTGAAACCGGGCCTATCTGTTCTAAATATTATATCAGATTAAAATTAGTATGTCCCAAATCATAGTATGTTAAAAATAGTTAATAGGTATGACAAATAACCATGCCAAATTAGGTTTAGACTTCCCAAATCCCAAATATGAATTTGATATACATTTTGGCCACAAGCATTTACACTATATTTCTGTGCTGTTTTATTAATATACACTACTGGTCAAAAAGTTTGGAATAATTAAGATTTTTAACTGTTTATTTGATAAAAAATACAGTAAAAACAATCATGTGAAATACTGTAGCATTTAAAAGAACAGTTTCAATTTGAATGTATTTGAAAATGTAATTTGACTAAAATGTTTTACTTTGATTTTAGAATTCTTTGATTCATTAACAGATATAACAAAATAACAGCGTTTATGTGAAATAGAAATCCTTTGTCAGCATATTAGAATTTAGAATAATTTCTGAAGGATCATGTGACACTTAAGACTGGAGTAATGATGCT
>NW_015606693.1:0-564 GCF_001515605.1 Sinocyclocheilus anshuiensis | reverse complement strand
CTTTCTGTGATTGGTGATCGGCCTCAAAAATCCTGATCGGAGCACCCCTAAATAATATTATTTAAAAAATGACTAGGCCTAAATATTAATTTATCCAGCACATCTATTTTATTACAGCTGAAATCATTTGAATGAATGTCACACGATTTGTCAGTCCGAAAGAATCCACCGTGGCTCTGCATTCAGAAAGTACGGTTTATTTTGTACCCTAAACTTTTAAAGCCAATTTCTAGTGTTCATTTACCACATGCATTACATATTTCGAGCAAAACTTTAATGCATACACTGAGTGTCAATCACCATGTTCAGAAACAGCAAGATATTTAATGTTCTTGCCTTGATGGGCGGAAAAAAAGCTTTTCTGGCAGAATTAATATAATTTTTTTTAAAGATATTTAACAGATCTAAAGCACCTCTTTTTATTCGGATTAAAATTTAATTAGTATCAAGCTCAGTCAGGCCAAATAAGGCAGGGGTCCTCAACTCTGGCCCTCGAGGTCCACTTTCCTGCAGCCTTTAGCGCCAACAACCCTAATTAAACACACCTGAACAAGCTCATCGAGG
>NW_015606692.1:0-564 GCF_001515605.1 Sinocyclocheilus anshuiensis | reverse complement strand
GTGAGATTATGTTGAAGTTGACTGTTTGAAATGAACATGTGACATTGCATGTATGTATTTTTGTCTGTGAGAACAGTTTGATTTAACCTGGGACCCAGCAACACATTTTGTTTTTTGGTTAATTTATTTGACCACATATGTAAATATGGTTCATTTTATAGAAGACATCCTGGGATTTTTAGAATCTCACATACCTTCCTCTTTCTCATCTTGATTTTACAGAGATAGAAAATGCAAATATTTATTTATTTATTTTAGTATTATTTTAAGAAATATATTATTTTGCTCTACAAGTAAAAAATGTAAATCATGCGTGACATATGTCTTGTTAGACAATACAAGAAAAAAATACATTTTCGTGTGTCACATTAGGAAGTAAAAATTATGCAGCATTTATCATTCTCATAACATAACATTTTTTGCTTGGTCCCAGAAGGTTAAATGGCTTAAATAAATATCATATGCTGAATACTCTCTTTATCCCTGTCTGTTTCCCAGGGTCGTCAGCTGCGAGGTTTTAGAGGCTTATTTAATAAAAGTTCCAAGTCCTCAGTGGACACACAT
>NW_015606691.1:0-564 GCF_001515605.1 Sinocyclocheilus anshuiensis | reverse complement strand
TATAATAAAATATTTGTGAGGGGTGTACTCACTTCTGTGAGATACTGTAATGGCGTGTATGTTCATGGGAGATTATGTCAGGGGATACACGATGACGAATGGTTTATATCTGCACCATCCTACACTGTCTTTAATCACCACATACAAGAAGAAGATCTCAACGCTCATTGAAACGTAAATGTTTGTGCATTTCCTCCCAGCATCGTTCTCCAACTGCTCAGGGCATATTTTCATCTGGACTATATTAGATACACTCTTCCTCTAATTATGTTTCAAGTCAAAAAAAAACAAACATAGATTTGGATTTATTTCTTCACTGAGAGTTGCTTATTAAGTTCACATTATAGGCACATGAAGATGGTAAATGAATGTGTGAAGTTTTATTGCGTCAGTATTTTATTCATTGTCCTCGAGCACATCATTAGCACAATATATCACTGCAGAACACTGTGTTTGTCGAAGTGGGCAAAGCTGCTGAGAGCTGCTGAAGAACTTATTTACCCCAGAATGCCTCTGCTGCACACTGTCGAAAATTACAGAACATTTACTCTATAGAACGGGCAA
>NW_015606690.1:0-564 GCF_001515605.1 Sinocyclocheilus anshuiensis | reverse complement strand
TTGTATTTGGCAAGTCAATATATGGTAATCTTATTTAAGGTTGACAAACTGATTATAACATGGCAGTGTATGTTTGTTTGTTTATTTATTTATTTTTACATTTGATTTCATTGTACGGTGACATTTTGTTTAAAAAGTGAGGTTGCAAAAGAACTGAATGTGGACATTAATTGATATGCTGCAGTTACCATCCCAGTTTTTACTAAGGTAAAGTGCAAAGCAGTGTGACGTTCAGATCACTGATCTCTGTGCAAAGAGATTATGCAGATATTGTATTGTGTCTATAGACCTTAGTTAGGTTAGACATAATATTAAATTTAAATGATGAAAATGAGGCTGTGAAGGGCAGTATTACAGTCTTTACACTGGCACACTCTGTGTAAAGGTCCTACATCACATCATTTCCACAACTCAGAACTTTCAAAACTCTTTTATGAAGTTATTGTCTAATTTTTTCCTGTACAGAATGCACTTTTCTTCCTTACAGCCTCATTTTCATTCCTGCCAAATATGAAATATGGTGCTATCCTGACGAAGGTCTATAGGTTAGCAGATCAAAGGCAT
>NW_015606689.1:0-564 GCF_001515605.1 Sinocyclocheilus anshuiensis | reverse complement strand
TGCGTGTTTGTGAATGGGCCATGACTCACATGTCAGGGGCCCAGTGTCTGTCTGCTGCCAGCTCTGCATATTTTCAGAGTCAAAATGTGAAAATATCCGAGACTCAGCCCACCCCTGTGCGTATATGTGTGTGAGTGATGGGCCTTGCACAGTATGGTTTAAATAGACACAGGAGACTGGCCAAAGAAGACAACTGAACAACTGTGAAAAGGCAAGGCCCTGTGGCAAGTGACTGGGAGCAGTTTCAAATTATATGGGTCATTTAAAAGTCTAAATTGTGTGTGATTTTTTTTTTAAGTAACACAATTAAGCATTATCACAGATTGTTGATATTGCTTTATGCAAGTTCAATATACAAGAATATATTATTGTCTGAAATTTAGTTTACACTGTAAAAAAAAATTCTGTAAAATTTATGGTAAAAAACTAGCAGCTGTGGTTGCCAGAATTTTACCGTACAAATACGATAGCAACATTTTAGGTTTTACAGATTTCACTTAAATTTACATTTAAAAAATGCATTTCATTAACTGATATAATGTTAATATACCAACCTATTGAAGT
>NW_015606688.1:0-560 GCF_001515605.1 Sinocyclocheilus anshuiensis | reverse complement strand
CACTGCTGTGTGTGTGCACTTTGGATGGGTTAAATGCAGAGCATTTCATGTCACGTCACTTTCACTTTCTCTTTCTTGCTGCATCCCAGTTCGCCTACTTATACTATGCCCTAAATGTATGTATTCCTTTGATGAAGAAAAAGTAGATACTTTTGAGTGTGTGGCAGAAGAGTGTTGTACTGGGGGAAAGAAAAATACACCTCCGTTCAAAAGTTTTAGTTTGTTATAACATTTAACATCGTCTAAATTTAGATAACATTATAAATGTCTTTACTGTCACTTTTGATCTGTAATGCATCCTTGCTGAGTAAAAGTATTAATTTATTTAATTTCTTTAAAAAAAATAAAATAATAATAATCATGTGATGTTGAAAATTCAGCTTTGCACCTCAGGAATAAATTACATTTTACAATATATTCACATAGACAACAGTTATTTTAAATTGTAAATACATTTCACACTATTTCTGTTTTCTTTTTTATAAGCAGTGCGTGCATAATTATTAAGCAAGTCTATTTTCTGATTTTATATATATATATATATATATATATATATATAT
>NW_015606687.1:0-564 GCF_001515605.1 Sinocyclocheilus anshuiensis | reverse complement strand
AGACTGGAGTAATGATGCTGAAAATTCAGCTTTGCATCACAAGGATAAATTACATTTAAAAATATATTAAAATAGAAAACTTTTTTTTTAAATGTAATGTTTCACAATAAATGTTTTTTGCTCAAATAAATTCAGCCTTTAACAGTTTAACAGTTAAGATGCATGATGGATGTACCTTATTGCACAACCTTGTATTAATTTCATAGTTGGTAACTGAATCGGCAATGTCCCAGTGTTCAGTGAATCAAGGCTTTTGCTAGTGGCTACATTTTTTCACAACATACTGATTTACAGCCTGAGTCTCTAGTATTTGCCAAATGATCATCATCCAGCAATCAATCAAACCAAAACCCGACCACATCCAGTCATCTGAACGTCTCTGATCAGCTGTGACGCTGTGCAGGTCGACGTGCATGTATGTTCCTTTTGTTCTCCACCGCTTCTCTCTCAGACTACCCAAAGCGAGCCGGACAGATTGAGTCCAAATGCTGCGCTGAGGCGTTTAAACGGTTACCTGTGCTTAACACAAAGGCGCCGGACTAATTGACACAGACAGCAAGAAAA
>NW_015606686.1:0-564 GCF_001515605.1 Sinocyclocheilus anshuiensis | reverse complement strand
TTCAGTTTGAATAGAAATCTTATACAGTATTACAGTTTGTCGATCAAAAATGTTAATTGTGCATTAACAGCTGTCAAACATGTACGCAAATATGCTGTCAGAAATAATTGTAACCTTGAAATCAGGATTAACATAATGTCTTCAGAATCATTCATACATCTAAAAATCAGCCAAGAATTGAACAAATAGTTGTAACTTGTAACTTGACTCAGACAGGAATCATGCTGTTGTGTCGGTTTTTCTGCTGATTAAGGGAAAATACAAGACTTAGTCAACTTACAAATGGTTTTCAAAAGCAAAAATGCTACGAAATGCATCACATTTTGTGAGTGACTTGAGACACTATTTTTGGAATCAGAGCCACAAAATGACAAGTATTGGATTTTATTCAGCAAAATCATGAAAATCTGTGTTATTTGCATTGTGCATTGTTTTCTGCTGTCTGTGACTCTCAAGAGCTTGAATAGAAAGATGTCCACGATCAGCAATAACACACGGCTTTCCTTTGCACTACAAAGGACTCAACCAGGGTTTCATTTCACTATTTTGCAAAGCCATTGAACA
>NW_015606685.1:0-564 GCF_001515605.1 Sinocyclocheilus anshuiensis | reverse complement strand
GAGAAAGGAACAATTGAAATCGCATCATATGACCCCTTTAACACACTCTGTTAGCTTAGATAATTAAAAAAATAATAATAATCTGGTCCTGTTGAAATGTACAGCTGAGTATCATCAGCCTAATAATGGAAACAAATCCCATATTTTCTAATAACATTACCAAAGGGCATCATATATATTGAACATAGCAGAGGGCCTATGAGAGATCCTTGTGGCACTCCATGCTTTAATACCCATATTAAATTGGATAGTTACCCATTTAAATAAACAAAGTGGTAATGGTCGGACAGGTAGAATTTAGTTTAGTTAATTAAAATTTTCATTACTTGAAATAAAATAAAATAAAATAAAATAAACATTAACTAAAATAAAATAAAATAAAATAAATTATTAAAAATGTAAGCTTATTTTATTCTGGCTAATTGCAATTCTCAATTTCATTTAGTTTAACTTTATGTACTAAAACGGGGTAGACATATACAATATAGTTAAACAAAAACAAAAGAATGACAACGCAACAAAAGGACCCACTTTATATTAAGTGGCCTTAACAACTATGTACTT
>NW_015606684.1:0-564 GCF_001515605.1 Sinocyclocheilus anshuiensis | reverse complement strand
GGAAAACTTGAAATCGCATCATATGACCCCTTTAATGTTTAATAACACATTATTAAAATCAAAAGTCGTAACTATATTATTTAATGGACCTGAGCTAACAAATAACGAAGTTCAGTTGCATTTTTGTAACTAACATTAACATAACTTCTGTAACAAATGTATCTATAATTTATCATTGTTAATATTGGTTAATGGATTAACAAATGTTATGAGACATTATTGTAAAACGTTACCTGTTGTCCTTTATAATTCTTTTGCAGTTTAATCTGTTTGAAGCATTTGTTTACATTGAACATTTAAGTACAATAAACCAATACACAAAAATGTATATAGTTCTTTTTGTTATAAAAAAGTTATTATACCTGTTATTGCATAACAACACTTTTTTGGAGCTAAATATTAACTGTAAAAAGCTTCAGAAATGATCACAACATGAAAATTTGATACCGTCATATGTATATTATTCATGAGATCATACAATGCATTATTAGGTGCATTACAAGGCATATTGAATGCATTTAATTACACTAATAATGCATTAGATATATAAAGGCTTTAAGTGTT
>NW_015606683.1:0-564 GCF_001515605.1 Sinocyclocheilus anshuiensis | reverse complement strand
CTGGTCTTCTGGGTTCCAGCCACTATGGTTAGCATTAGCATGTCCCGTTTGACGAATGGGCAGGCGAGCTCTGCTGCCCTGCACTACTCAATAATACTATTGCCCTGGAGAGCTGTGTCAAAAACGCAATTGAAATGGAAACCAAAATTGGAAACTAACGTTTTTATGTGCCAGGAAAGAAACAGGGCAGGTCCTTGAACAAGTCGCATTGACCCGTATTACATCAGCAAGAGGGCTATTGATCTGATAATATAATCGAAGTTTGTGTCCATAAAGTTTCTATGAGGAGAGTTAAGATCCGGTCTTTATAAGCTTTACAAACCCAGTGGAACAGAAAAAAACGAACCTAAAGCAATTCAACCATTTAGTGATGGTGTAAACCGTGGAGCTCAAACACACAATCCTTAGACCCCGACACCTCCAGCTCTCTGTCAATGATAAGGTTTCGAAACAGTTCAGCCTCGCTGATTCAATTATATTTGAGGCTGATTATATTTATTTATTTATTTTTGAAATTGGCACAAACTTAAGACTGGTGGCACTCTAAAACAGAAAAGGAAAAAA
>NW_015606682.1:0-564 GCF_001515605.1 Sinocyclocheilus anshuiensis | reverse complement strand
AACATCTTGGATGACATGGGGGTGAGTAAATTATCAGGAAATTTCGATTCTGGAAGTGGACTTATCCTTTAAAGCGCTGGGGCTTTATTGCGTTTTGAGGGTCTTTGGGGCAACTTACACGTGTCCGAGCTCGTGAGCGATGGTGAAGGATGCACTCAGGCCGTTCTCCTCGCTGATGGAGCAGCTTCGGTACGGGTCGCACATCGTCCCCAGCTCCGCCAGACCTTCATTAAGAGAGAGCAGACATGTTCACAAGTCTCTGAGGTCCAAGTGCGAGTCAAGTCTCAAGTCTTTAAAGTGGAGTCAAATTCCCGTCTCCAGTCTTTGTTCTGTTTTTAGCAACAGTTCTTTCAGCTAGTTACTGAGGCTCAATCAGTTTTGAAATACTGATTTCAGGATAAGATTGTCCTTTAATTATTTCTCAGAAAAAATGCTGCACATTTCTTTGTAAAATTGAAGTATGTCGACTAACAAAACTAAATTGAAATTTTAAAACAAACCCCAATCAAATGTGACCCAGGAGCACAAAACCAGTCATAAGGGTCAATTTTTGGAAATTGAGAT
>NW_015606681.1:0-564 GCF_001515605.1 Sinocyclocheilus anshuiensis | reverse complement strand
TTGCCTTAAAAGCTCTTCATACAATTTCCCCTGTCAACAGAGATAGCGTGTGTGTGTGTTGGAGTGTGTGCACATGTGACCGTGCACCACTGAGCTTTGCCGTCGGAGGTAGTGAAAAGGCATTGACTATAAGCGCTATGAAGACACACTGATGGGAACACACACATACACATGTGAACCTGAAACGAGCTTAAACACACAGCCTCAAGGACGTGCTGCAAGTGTGGCAGGAAACTAAGCTAAGCGACAAAGAAGTCATTAAAACAAAAAGCATGCTGAGTGCTTTAAATGCCATTAATCAAATCCAAAAACATTGAATGCATCTCAATCACTCGCCGCTGACATCAAGCTTATTGTAAAACAAAGAACTAAACATCTCATTGCAGCAATGTTCCAAGAATAAATAAATAAAAAATGATATATACAGTGTATAATCTAAAATTGTGTGCATATACAGTATATACACACATGCACACATACCACATATTTAGACCAAAAATAAACATAAAATAAAATTATATGAAAATATTTATACTTTTAAAAATGTTAACTTATGTTTTTATT
>NW_015606680.1:0-564 GCF_001515605.1 Sinocyclocheilus anshuiensis | reverse complement strand
ACTCTCAGAGCACTGAAGCATGTGCTGACGATGCAAAGTGAGTCTATATTTAAATCATTCACCTGAAGACTATAGTTCACCCGCAAACACATTTTCCAACAACATGTATCAATACATTTTAAACTATTATTCACAGATTTCTGAAGTTTGACAGAATCATTTATATTATTGATTTAGTCATTAATGTTTTGTCAGGTCATTAAACATTTGTTTATTCTACTGTGACATTATTAGTTCATGTAATAAACCTGTAGTAGCACTTTGGTTTAAATGTCTGTTAACAGTTTAGAATACTGTTCCTTCAATAATGAATAACTACACAGGAACAAATGAGTAACAAATCAGTAACACTATTAGCATTCTATTAACAACTAAGTAACAAGAAACTCTGATTAACTAATTACTCAGTTGAATGTGGTAGTAGCCAATCAGTAACTACTATTTTTTCATGCCTCCTAATGTCATACTTTCAGTTGCCGTGGACACCCTGTTTCTGTGTTTTCCTGTCTTCTGTTTTGGTTTAGTTCCTGTGTGCCCTTATTTGGTTATGTTCCTGGTCTCGTT
>NW_015606679.1:0-563 GCF_001515605.1 Sinocyclocheilus anshuiensis | reverse complement strand
CCACTTGTTTTAAATATAAATAGATTAAATCAGCCAATGCAGGAACATGAAATACATGCACTCATATTCAAGAAATAATCTATAAAATGAATAAATAAAAATAATAAAAATATTTTGCAGTTTATTCTTTTTTGCATTCTTTTGTAATTGATTATGACATTTTCTATTACAAATTATAGTAAATAATAAATACATTAAAAAAATTGAAAAGGTAAACTGAAAATGTGTATGAACTTGAAAATGTCTTATTCAAACATGTACTTGAATGGAAATATGTGGTAAGTGGAATGGATGGACTTTTAATGGATGGGCTTACAAAATACCATTATATTTTCTTTATTTTCCAATCATAATGAAAAGTGCTACATTGTGCTACAAAATAAGCAAACTGAATTGAAAGTAAGAACATCTGAACATCTTTAAAAAGGAATTCACATATTCTAACACAGTGCAGTGAGTGCTCAACTGCATTGATAATTCATTATTGCTAGTATTGGTGTGTGAACAACTTTGTGTGTTTGTGTGCGTGCGTGCGTGTGTGTGCGCGTGTGTGTTTGTGTGTG
>NW_015606678.1:0-564 GCF_001515605.1 Sinocyclocheilus anshuiensis | reverse complement strand
ACTAGTACGGCTTATAGATTAAATGTTAAAACGGCTTGCCATATCTGGACTGCTTTAGGAAACGCGTTTGACCATGCGCGCTTTCCGTTCAGAGTCCCGTTGCTAAGAGACGCGTCCAACCTCTCCTAGTCACTCCGCGCAACACTCAACATAAACAAGAAGTAAATAATAAACAAAAATCAATAGATTTATTTTTAACGTCAACTTTAACCGCGGAGCCGCTGTTCTGAAGCATGAAATGGATCTTCGCATCCGACAATATTTATCAAAAGCTCAGGAGAAAAGAGGTAATTATGTGTTTATTACTCGATAATTCATTAAATGCGCGGATTTTATTATCTCATATTGTTAGTTAACGTTAGTGTTCGTTTTATTATCTCATATTGTTAGTTAGTGTTAGTTTCATTATCTCATATTGTTAGTTAGTGTTAGTTTTATTATCTCATATTGAAAGCGCTTTCATAAGGGGCTAGTTGTCACATGGAGAAAGACAAAGAACACAAATGCTTGTTTTCTCTAGCAGTGTTTTATTGATTTTAAACACCTAACGTTAGTGAATTATTT
>NW_015606677.1:0-564 GCF_001515605.1 Sinocyclocheilus anshuiensis | reverse complement strand
GAGTCTGTCAGGTTGAGCCCAGGCCTTGACTGACTGCTCCTTTCAGCCCAACATCCAACCCAGAGGCTCCTCCATGCAAGACGACTTCCCTAATGATGATGCACGACTCTCGGTGCCATGGGCCCTTGAGGTGGTGGTGGTGGGGGATTTCTTTGTGAGCCAACTCAAGCTTCTGGGGAATGAGAAGCTGCGACCACCTGAACTGCAAACAAGCAGCCGAACCTCTGTCACAGTCATTTCAATGGGCCAAAGAAAGAAAAGTGGGGGAAAGAGTGAAATGGATGCTGGCGGTTCGAGAAAATCGATTGTGAAAATTAATAAGTGAATTCCCCGCAGCACGCCGGGCACCTCAAACATCTCAATCTCCTTCCTCACCTCTTTCTTTTATTTCTCTCCTCTGAGTGAGAGGGAAAGGAATTCGAAACACCTCCCACACTCCTTCAGACAGTTCCACCGATTGACAAAAGAGCTGAATTTCAAAGACACTCAGCATCCACGTCTATAGAGACCGTGGCTCTAGTTTTGTAAGGTTAGTGAAATCCTCATCCAACAACGTGGGTGTCA
>NW_015606676.1:0-564 GCF_001515605.1 Sinocyclocheilus anshuiensis | reverse complement strand
TTTTGTGAGCTCAAATGGTCCTGAAGTCTATTTTTGGCTTGTCTTAACTTCTGTATAAGAGAGAGTGAGATGCTCCAAATGACTTGTGTAATAGTCTTGTATAACTGGTGGCAAACATAACTTTAAAAGATCTGTGTGCATGTTCACACATCTTAGCACGAGTGTTTGTCTTCACATTGACACAATGGTGGAAACATAAATGTTTTATATAATTATGTGATTATTTTTCAGATTTTTTCAGTCTTTAATTCACTTTTAATCCTCTTCTGTTGCTTAAAACAAGTCATGTGGGATCCAAAATATTCCAGTTATAAGCCAAATGTTGAAATATAAGGATGCAGAGTCAATTTGTATTGATTTAGTTTGATAGAGCTAAATGAACACTCCTGATAATGTGAAATATTAGCAAATGTTTCATATTTTATAAATACAATTCTAACAATAACTCCAGATTTCAATTAGAGGATGTCATTTGAATGAATATGCATACAAAATTTAAAGAAAAATGCTGCATGTTGTGCACAGTACTATCTTTGTATAACTGAGATACTATTATAGTTTTTT
>NW_015606675.1:0-562 GCF_001515605.1 Sinocyclocheilus anshuiensis | reverse complement strand
CATGTTAATAATTTGCAAAAAAAAAAAAAAAAATTCCAATTCCAAATTGGCATCCCAAATGTTTCCCTGGTAATTCTGAAAAGACCATCAAAACGATTTGCTAAATTTACGGACAAGCTTTGGATCCCAAACAATGCATCTGCTGCGGATTTCATTCTTAACCAATTTCTCAAAAAGTGTTCTCTTGAACACACTGCATGGAAACGCAGTGATACTCAAATTTGTTCTATTAAAAAAAAAAATGCAACTTGGAACACATACTGAGTCTAAACTTACTCTCCAGTGTTTCTAATCTGCCAATAAAATCTTCCAATTGTTGCAGAGCATTTTGCATTCTCTTGGTATTTGCAGATTTAAGAATTTCAGCACACTTCCGCAAAGCTGCAACAAGCTCATCTTTTGCTAGAATCCTGCAGAGAAATAAGAATTAATAGTGACATTGAAACTGGAGAAATTCCTCCAATAAAAACAGGAACCACTGAATCATAAAATATATACCTACCATGTATACAGTAATACATATATATATATATATATATATATATATTAGGGGTGTAACGGT
>NW_015606674.1:0-563 GCF_001515605.1 Sinocyclocheilus anshuiensis | reverse complement strand
TCAATATTTTGATTTTTTTGCACCCTCAGATTCCAGATTTTCCTAATTATCTGAATTACTCTGGACCCTGGTAATTAATTGATTTTTCCTTCTTTTGTAGGCATTGGTTCATGAATTTAGTCACTACATATCGATGGCCAAGAACAAACTAAGTGAGAGTGATACCATCAAAGCAATTCAGTCAGTGATGCTGTTGTGCTCTGATAGTATTAGCAGAAGAGAAAAGGTAAGGGGCAATAACCATATACAAGATATGACTATCATTTCTAACAATAGTTGATATCTATCTATGCTAACTAATTAGCATAGACAGATTTTCTCATTTATAATTTTCAATTCTATAAATACTATGATAATACCACTCTGCATTATTTTATCCAAATAAATATTTTTCTGTTTTATGCTTTAAAACGTCAATGTTTCTTAAAGGGATAGTCCACCTAGAAAAGAAAATGCTGTCAGCCTTCATGTTGTTCCAAAATTGTTTGACTTTCTTTCTTCTGCTGATATGTGTGGAATAAAACTTGTGAGTCGAGGTGATTTCTGACTTTAAAGTCAGTTCT
>NW_015606673.1:0-563 GCF_001515605.1 Sinocyclocheilus anshuiensis | reverse complement strand
GTCTCTTTCATTGAAAATAATCACTTGGGACCTGCAAGACAGATGAGAGAACAATATTGGAGAGGAAGGAAAAAGAGAGGGAGAGTGAAGGTAGAAAAGTAAGTAACGGTACTCAAATTAAAAGGAGTGAAATTCTGAACCAAAACCATATGGGATGAGAAAGAATAGAAAAGAGTTGGTTATACTGTTGCTCTATGCAAACACATTAAAATGAATGATGTTTTAATAGCAATAAAAATAATAGTTGTTACTAGGGCAAACTTTGGCAAAGTCTCAAACACTTTTCCAACAAACTCTCAGGCAGGCTGGAAAACCTATAGTGTGTACAGGAAGAGGAAAGAGTTATGGGGATTCCTAAAGGAAACGTTAAATCATAATTTTTGTGTATCCATAAAACATGTTATTAGTTTTATAACACTTTGGGGTCAAAGTTTAAAACCAATAGTTAAGCTTGGAAACACTCACTCCCTATCATAATTTCACATATCTTGAGGCTTTTGTTACAATGTTTGTGAGGCCCTCAAACACTTGCACTTCTGCAGTCATTTACTGGTTTCATCTGT
>NW_015606672.1:0-563 GCF_001515605.1 Sinocyclocheilus anshuiensis | reverse complement strand
GCTGGCCATTTGATGTCAGTGTTGACCCTTCCTAAAACAAGCTGCAGCAGCGTCTCTGGGCGTAAAGAGGAGATGCAGGCTGAGGTGGGCTTATCTGTCCTTTACACAGTAACACTGTGTTATTGATGCTGGTAGTGAGGCAGATAAGGGCCCAGAAGAATTTCAGACACTCTCTGTTAGCGCAAGTCTCGCTTTGGCGATCTCACCGATGTGTGACTGGAAGAGCTGTCCGCCCCCGACACCCAAACAATGGAGCCAGTTTAGTCCCACAGTTTATACACACCGTATCGCTCCAGGAAAACATCTCTGTTTGACTTTACGGCCAATGGAAAAGTACAACACGTCGTTTGAAGCATGTGTGGGCCGATTTTTTCCCTGAAAATGTCATTGTGATTTTGGAAACTGCTCTCGGCAAGGGGTCCAAATGACAAGATGGGAGGAATTAGGCAGTCCATTTAAGGCCGAGGAGGGGATAACCCTCTAATCAGAGTGGGCTTTTATAAGCTAGGGAGGAAAATCTGAAAATCAATATTTCGTCTGGTTGCTGAGCAAAGTAATCTTTC
>NW_015606671.1:0-563 GCF_001515605.1 Sinocyclocheilus anshuiensis | reverse complement strand
AGAAAAATGCCATGGCACCTTGGCGCTAAAAGCCAGAACATGTTTTCTAATAGTCACTGCTGTCGTTTTAAGTATTTGCCCTATGAATCATTTCCAACTCTCTTCACGCCACTTTTATATACTCTTTAATATTTAATATAACTTTTATATACCATTTAATACTCTTCTTCACACTTCCCTTGGTTTGAGCTCTGCACACATTTCACAAGCTAAACCACTTTCAATCACTTTTTCAAGCCCGTCAAATTGACCGTGTAACAAAGTTCGTAGTTCGGGGAAGAAGGAGGCGGGAACCGGCGAACATTTAAACATCATTTAATAACAAAGTAAACACAAAACTGAAAATAGCGTGACAGCCCCTCATGGACGACTACCACGCACAAACATAACCAAATCAACATAAATAGTCCTGGCCTGGTCCTCCCTCGTCCTTCACTGTCGTCGCTCCTCCTTTTATCTTTCCGGAGCTCCTCCTTAGGACTCGAGACCGGTGAGTGGCGCAGGTGTCGCTCATTATGATTAACTCCACCGGCCTCGCTCCGTTCCCACGGCTCTCGGCCCCG
>NW_015606670.1:0-563 GCF_001515605.1 Sinocyclocheilus anshuiensis | reverse complement strand
GCTGGACACGACGATCTTTGGCGGCTGATATCCTGCAGGCATCACTGGCTGCTGGGTGCGACTCACACCAGAGGCCTCGTCCAGGAGGATGCCCTGAACACAGATCACACTGCATTTAAAAATTTCACACATGTGACAGGATAGAAGACAGACTTGCAGCGCGAGACTAAAAGAATTGAGACCGAAGACCTTTTCACCTTTTGTAATTCCTACAGGCACAACAAAATGACTTCATATGGTGTTGACTAAAAGCCTGCCCACACCAAGAATGATAACTATACTGAAAATGCTATATAGGCATCATGTATATTAATAGCTCACTCTTTTATATCTGCTGTTATATTAGGGGTAGGCGATATGACCAAAATCTTGTATCACGGTATGATTAATTTTATATCACGATAACGATATATGTCACGGTATCGTTCTTTTTTTTCTTTTCATAAGGTTGATATTAAAATCTTTACACCAACACCAATGTCGATATCAAACTAATACAAGAAAAGAATAAAAATAAAAAAAACTCAAGCTCACTGGAGATAAATAAACAGTCAGTGATGAAA
>NW_015606669.1:0-563 GCF_001515605.1 Sinocyclocheilus anshuiensis | reverse complement strand
TATATATATGTGTATGAAACATGAAATACTATCCCCGTCTGGGCTGTACAGATGTTCCTCCATTCTTGTCTCTTATATCTTCCCTTTAAAAATATAAAGAAAACTTAAAAAAAAAAAAAAAGACAGGCTTTTGCACCAGTGTGTAACTAGCGTGTATCTCTTCACTCTTGCACAGTAGGTTTCTGCTCACATCCTGCTCTCCACATCCCTCACTGTGCCAAGTTGAATGTATTACAAAAGAAAAAAGGCAGAAATTAATGAAAAATGGAAAAAAGGAACAAAAAAAACAACAAACTACTAGCTTAGCTGCATTATTTTAGCCTTATGTACGTTCACATTTTGGGTTTGTTAGAGAGTTAGCTTGTTCTCTCTTGCTTTGAGTAGTTTCTATTGAACATTTCACCTAAAAAAGTAAGTTAAACACTATACAATTGAACTGTATTTATGGAACCATTGAACTAGTTTTTGTAATGATGGACATGTTCAGAAGAAAGATTTAAATTATGACGAAAGGGTCGTCTGAAAGTAGACAAACGAGATGCAGTTCCATGAAATGAGAACGA
>NW_015606668.1:0-563 GCF_001515605.1 Sinocyclocheilus anshuiensis | reverse complement strand
TTTTTTTCTTAAATTAAAACAAACATATTCATTAAAAGTGCTTAATGCATTTGTAAAAGCTGCAGCATTCAAAAGCATGTGCATTTTTGTTTATTATAATAGATTTTATTGCAAGGCACATCCAACCATAACAATAGTTTCAGAATGCCATGATCTGTGCGCCAGCGGTCTGCATACTTTGGAATGCCAACAGCAACAGTGACCTGATGATGGCGGGTAACAAAGGTAACAACAGTTCATACAGTTCACTGTAAGGTCACACTCCTCCTTTCCCTTTTCTTTCAAGCTCTAGATGTAGTTCCCACAAGCCTAGCACCAAATATGTTTCATAATGTGTGTTTTCATGCATCTGGCCCAATAAGTTGTTGGATAATTCATATATCGATTGGTTATGTCATCATGTGTTGGTATAGAAGCTGTCATGTGGATGACAGAACAATCCACGGGCCCCATTGTTCATTCATCAGCGTCCCTGATCGGGCCCATGTCTTGGTTAGCTGCAGGCCAGCCAGATAAGTATCAGTAGATGATTGGGCGCACACATTCTTAACATGGCTGACCCG
>NW_015606667.1:0-563 GCF_001515605.1 Sinocyclocheilus anshuiensis | reverse complement strand
TCGGCCAAAAATAAGAGAGAGATCTCTCCATTCAGTGCCGAAACAAACGAGAGGTTATTTCCGTGTGCACTTTTTTTCTCTGGAATCGGATTTTTCCTTTGTATGATCTCGCTGCTGGTTCAGTGGGATATCTATCGCTGCTGCCACGATTTAATAGATCCAAAGGAGCCTTTTGTGAGATTGGGAGGTAATTTGCAATGCAAATGATGGCCTGTGCGAGGATGACTGCTTCTTATTCGACAGGCTCCCTTACTCCAGCTCTCATATTGTTTTAACATTAACTGCTCCGATGTCAAATGGATTATAGCTTCCGTTTTGATTCTCATTACCCTGTGAAGAAACTGTTATTTATTTTTGCTGCGAGCATACCTACTTTTAAGAACTACAAATGACAATTGTGAAGTCCCGTGCCTATTTGTATTTTTTTTTTTTGTATTGTTTTGCAACTTCTTCACTTGGATTTATTCTTACACAAGACACGGAGGTATCCGGGGATTACTCTTGTGGAATTGGAAGCGAGTTGTTATCTTTGGTTATCTAGCTGTATGAGTATGTTGCACTTC
>NW_015606666.1:0-563 GCF_001515605.1 Sinocyclocheilus anshuiensis | reverse complement strand
CTGATTAATGAGGGAGAAACCAGCAAAAGAGCATTTGATTAACACTAACTAAAGTACTGCCATCAAGATTAAGACCTGTCAACAAGACCACCTTGAGGAAGCTTGTCTTTAGAAGAAATTCCTTATATTATTGAGACCATGTAGTTTATCCAAAAATTAAGTTGTCATTATTTACTTTCATGGAATTTTCAAATCTGTATGACATTCAGCCTTCTGTGGGACATAAAATGAGATCTTTAGAAAACTCTAAACTTTTTTGATTTTTTTAAAACAAAAGTACACACTACTATTCAAAAGTTTTAGTGTTGCTAAGACTTTTTAATTACTTTGAAATAAGACTCTAATGCTCATAAAGGCTGCATTTATTTGATAAAAAATATAGTAAAAACAATAATATTGTGAACTATTGTTACAATTTAAAGTAACTTTTCTATTGCAATATATTTCAAAATGTAATTTATGTGATGACAAAGCGGAATTGTCAGCAGCCATTACTTCAGTCTTCAGTGTCACAATCATTCAGAAATCATTCTAATATGCTGATTTGATGCTCAAGAAGCATT
>NW_015606665.1:0-563 GCF_001515605.1 Sinocyclocheilus anshuiensis | reverse complement strand
TGATGGAATAGTCTAGCTCTCTTCAGTGAAGAGGCCAAAGTGTATGGAGAGCCTTTGTTCTATTATATGAGAATATTAGAGAGTGAGGTTTACGTCCATCCACTTGCTTGTCTGTTTTGTATTACAGAGTCGTACAATGCCATTGTTGTATTGTTTTACATGCTTATGAATGACACCAAAAGCATAATGTGGTTTGAAATTCCAAAATAAAAAAATTTTCATTCATAAATAAATAGAAAAAACCAACATGATGTGAAACAGCCAGGTTTTAGCTCTACCTTTTGAGGGCATCTGTTTTCCTGTAGCTCAGATCCACAGACCAGAGCAGGATAGAGCTTGGCACACCATATAGAGTTCGCTATCCGCAGCAGATTCTAGTGAGACTGATGATCTGAAATGATGGTTTGGTGGCAGATTGTTTTTAATGGGTTGTGTGATGTGATATTTCTTTTTCCAGTTCAGTCTTATGTTGTTGTTTGGGTTTGAATGAAGTCTGCTCGTAAAGATAATATATGGAGGGGGGTGGCCATGTATATAACCTTAATAATGTAACTGTAGATGTA
>NW_015606664.1:0-563 GCF_001515605.1 Sinocyclocheilus anshuiensis | reverse complement strand
TAACCCTCCAGCTCAAGTGAGCCTTCCATTTCTTCCTGATCTCCAAGTGGTTCTGATCTTCATCCTGCATCCACAGGTTTCAGCATACTAGTTATGCCAATATTGAGGGGATGCGTGAGAACGTTTATGAGAAAATGCCCCCTATTGAAGAGACACTAGCCACCTATCTCTCTGTGGGTGAGACATCTTCTCTTAAGGCTCCCTCACTGTGTCCAAACCCCTTCAGGATACATCTTGTTTGAATGGCAGGGCGTATGCAGCAGCAGCAGGTCAGGCTGGAACTTTGTTGCACACTATGGCGGTGCTTCAAGGTTATCAGGCTGACCTGTTGAAAGACCTGGATAAAGGCCAGGGTTTAACCCCTGATGAGATGGCAGAGTTGACTCGCACCACAGATCTCGCTCTCCGTGCCACTAAGTAGACCGCTACTGCCATTGGCAGATCTATGGCGGCCATGGTGGTTACGGAGATGCATCTGTGAGTGAACCTGGCGGATATCGGGACAAAAGAGAAGGGCTTTCTCCTTGATGTGCCAGTTTCCCCTTCTGAGCTTTTCGGCACTT
>NW_015606663.1:0-563 GCF_001515605.1 Sinocyclocheilus anshuiensis | reverse complement strand
GTCTGACACCACAACAACAATTGATAAAACAACAACTTTGACTTCCACAACCACGCCTCCAACATCCTTAACTATAGCACCAGTGTCAACAACTGATGCAGTAACCACAACTCTGTTTGACAGCACAACAACTACTGATGCAACATCAACTTTGACACCCACAACCTCCCCTACAACATCCTCAGCTCTAGCACCAGCCTCAACAACATCAGATGCAGCAATCACAAGTATGCCTGACAGCACAACAACTATTGATGCAACAACTTTGACTTCAACAACCAGCCCTCCAACAACTTCGGCTTCAGTACCAACATCAACAACTAATGGACCAAAAACAACTATGCCTGACACCTCAGAAATTACTGATGCAACAACTTTGGATTCCAAAACCACCTCTCTAAAATCAAAAACTGATGCATCAACCACAACTCAGTCTGACACCACAACAACTACTGATGCAACAACAACTTTGACTGCCACAACCACCTTTCCAACATCATCAACACTGGCGCCAACATCAACATCATCTAATTCAGCAACCACAAGTATTCCCGACAGCACAA
>NW_015606662.1:0-563 GCF_001515605.1 Sinocyclocheilus anshuiensis | reverse complement strand
AGGTCTGAAATGGCCTCGTTAAACCAAACAGGCATGTGTTCATATGAATTTAGAGCAGAGATGAATGGCGAATGTCCCCAGAAATCACATTCGGACCAGCTAATTGAAGGTAACAGCAAAAATGTCTAAGAAAAAATACATTCCTACTTGGTTTGATCTAATACAATAATTGATTTGTTTGTGTTCTTGTGTCAGGTTAACCATCAGGAAGTTGGGTTAAATAGTTATAATAAACAGCTGGGAAAGCAGTGCAACTCTTTGTTGAGTTTAAAGTTTAAAAAAGCCTCTGAGAATGCTGCGCTGTCTATTTGGATTTATGGCCCTGCTTCACACAATACCACCCTTACCCTCCAAAAAAACATTTTATCAGATGATTTAAAAGTCACCTGGTTGGGGACGGAGCGAATATATGTAAGTGCAATCAGCAGAAAGAACTAGAACACCTTTTTTTTCTTTTCTGTTTCTCTCTATGTGAGACTGGTCAAATGGCGCATTGGGTAAGTGGCCCCGTCAGCAGATATGGGATCCTCCCTAGTGTGTCCGGAGGAGAGATTGTGGCAGGG
>NW_015606661.1:0-563 GCF_001515605.1 Sinocyclocheilus anshuiensis | reverse complement strand
ATATACACACACACACTTACCAACTTGCGTATATACATATATATATTAACTATTTTTAATTTTGGTAAGTAAATTTGTCACCTATGCTGACAAATTGGAAAGTAATGCACTTAATTGTTGTGAAAATACACAACCCAAAAATGTTAAATGTTGATGTTAATTAGTAGTGCTAAAATAAGTTTCTTTCTGCAAAATGTAATTTACTTTTCTTTTTTCTTTCACTTTTTTTGGAGAATGAAATTCGACCCAAACATTTCTTGGGAGTTTTATGAGTCACCCAATATCGAAATCTCATTCCGTGCAGCTGAGCAAAAAATCTATTAATTTCAATGTAATATTCTGATAGATTCTGATGGGGCTGAAGTGAAATTTAAGCCTCACCTTCATGATGTTCTCCTGAGTGGCAGAGCCTGGCATAACAGCTTTTAAGTTCCTTCAGACTTCAGGAATCACGGAAAACGAGACGCTAGTGCATTTCATCATCGTCGTCTCCTTGGTAACGTGTCCCGCTCAGCCTCTCTCTTACGCTCATCACTGTAATGGATGTGCAAGTCCACGGAATG
>NW_015606660.1:0-563 GCF_001515605.1 Sinocyclocheilus anshuiensis | reverse complement strand
CCAGACCTTCAGCCTGGCTACGCGAGACTAGGTGTCAATAGGTTGATTTTCACCAAAACCGATTGGAGCACGTAGAGCCACATGGATATTTCTGCTGACAATTTTTGGTGCTTAATGAAACTTTAAAGTAATTCAAAATTGTAAGACAAAATTGCACTGACATTGTATTGAATTCACCCAAATGGATATTCATTAAATTATCTTTTTGTGTTTTGCAGAAGAAATAAAGATTCATGGGTTTGGAGCGATATGAGGGTAAGTAAATGATTTGCTTTTTGAGATATTACCCTTTCAAAATGCATCTGTAAATCATCTAACTAAAGGCCACAGTGTTGCATCGGAGGCAGTGATGAAAGAAACAATACACAACAAATGTGTGTTGAATGAGACTGAAATTTATTAGTCTATTGTTTGCATGTGTGAACTGCTTTTAAGTAACATCATTCCAGACCTTTGGCAACCAAAACACAAAGCAGCTATCAAGAACTGAAAAACCCCAAGGATGAAGCCATGTCCACGGAAATTCTATACAGTAAATAAAATAGATATAAAAGGGCTTTATG
>NW_015606659.1:0-563 GCF_001515605.1 Sinocyclocheilus anshuiensis | reverse complement strand
GCAAAGTCAACAGTGATTACAAGGTGTTTGGTTTCATTTCTTTGATATGTTATCTAATTGATGACTAGTCTATTCTTGGGCTATGGTTTAGACGTCTATTAAATTTTCAAAGCCCAAATTTTGCCTTGTTCTAGCCTAGACGTTAGAGCTGTATTTGGACAGCTATTAGATGCCTTTTAAACGCAAAATTGCTTACTGGGTTTATACTGGTTTCTTTTTTCTTTTTCTTTTTAATAAGGAGGAACAGCTGAACAAGATATAGCATTCAGTCAGGCTGACTACAGAAGAGATGAAGACCAATCTGACACTGATAGTCAACAAAGCCAGGCCAGACATTACCATACCATCCAAGAGATCCATAAAAGACCAAAGCCTAACAAGGAGGCAGTTGCTCAACCATTTGACCTTGAGTTTGATGCTCGGAGAGCCTTCATCAACTCGGACTGTTTCAAGGATCAGGACAGACCTTCAAATATACTGCAAGCTTGCCCCTGTTTCAGAGAACTACATCATGTAAGTAATATATCTGATAATATATTCTAGTTCCTAGTGACTTCAATTGT
>NW_015606658.1:0-563 GCF_001515605.1 Sinocyclocheilus anshuiensis | reverse complement strand
GCCTGGAATCCGGTCTTGATGCTGGCGACGGAGCAGCGGGAGTGACACGTCTCACACTGCAGGAAATACAGACGCGTGTCCTTCTGCAAGATTGTGTCAGGAGACCGACACGTGTGGCACGTCACGTACTCCTCTGCAACACAAAAACATACTGCTTAGTGCAGGTTTGCTTTTCCACCATGTAATGCATATTAACAACTATGCAATATTAATAAAAACAGGATGCATACTGAAATTATGGCAATAAGCCTATAATTATGCTATAAGCAATATACTGTATATGCTTGATGGCATGTATATTAAATATATACAATATTTTATACTTAAGATGCACACATATATATTATTTTAGACATGCATTACATTTTTTAAGATATCTTGTTAAAAAGGTGTATATGTACATTTATGTAGATATGTATTATTTTATTATTTATTCAGTGAACCCCTTATGCCATTTCAATTTGAGTTTAAGAACATTATTTTTAACAATTCACAACTCAAATAAACACTCACTTATATATCTTCTTAAGACATTCTCTATCTGTTTCTGCTGGAATCTGCCT
>NW_015606657.1:0-557 GCF_001515605.1 Sinocyclocheilus anshuiensis | reverse complement strand
TGTGTGTGTGTGTGTGTGTGTGTGTGTGTTTTTAATAAAAAATGTCCTAAAAGTTTTTCATTGGATATTTTGTGTTGTTTAATGCGATGACATCCATACATTTTTAAGTGTCAAAAAATTCTGAGGTCACTGTCTGTCCAGTAAATTTAATAGTAACTCCATGATCATATGTTTTTCCACAAGCAGGATTCAAATGCATTCAGACACTAGAAAGTAGATGATAAACGTGTACGACAGCATTTGATTTGTGGAGATATTTGAAACGGCACAATCCTTTGGGAACATTTAAGTGATCTAATCACAAAATGTTTTGGGGCCCATTTACACCTGTATTTCGAAATGACTGCTCGTGATCAGATCACCCAAATCGGATGTTAATTCCAGGTGTAAATGGGGTCTAAATGTCTGTCAAGGATTTAAAGAGTCTCTGAACACTGAAAGGTGGAGGTTTAGCCTGTTAATTATATGTACAGATTGAAGGCATTTGCACTGTCTGACACAATCTTTCACCATGACAAATTCCTGGCAAATTATTACAGAATCCTGTTGGAATTTCA
>NW_015606656.1:0-563 GCF_001515605.1 Sinocyclocheilus anshuiensis | reverse complement strand
CTCGTTGCTGCTGGGGGAGTTGAGTCCTGTGGCCTGCTGGAGGATGAACTGGCGTGCTGCCTGGAGGGCCTGTGGACACGAGAAACAGAGACAACACTGCGGTGAGCACCACACATACACAACACCTTTGCACTCTGCTTGTATTTCCTCAGAATCACAGGAGGGATTCACTTAGCACTGCCCGGTGGGCCCCACCTGTTTGCCAGCCTGAGTGTGTGTGGGGCCCCTCCCGTACAGAGCCAGAAAGGGGCTTTGCTTGCTCTTTAGACTGAGAGAGGGAAAATGCAACTCTGTAACTCTACCGCACAATTTTTTCCTTTCTCTCACACTCCCTCAGATCATCTGTCCACTGCGTTGCACGCTACGAGGTCTTTCCCACATCATGTGGTGACGGTTCGCTACCCTACGAACAGATGACGGCGGTATTTTTTAGACTGCACCCGCACAGGATCTTTGGTCCAATAGCAAAATGTGCCACTCAGAAAAAAAAAAGAAAAACCCGGCAACAGTAAATCAGCGGGCAAACAGCTTTTTGAAGAGCACCATCAGGATGCACATTTGCT
>NW_015606655.1:0-563 GCF_001515605.1 Sinocyclocheilus anshuiensis | reverse complement strand
TATTTAAGTCTTTTAATTAAAAAAAACTGACTGATATTTAAGTCGCTTAATCGAATAAAACCGACTGATATTTAAATCTCTTAATCGAACAAAACCGAATGATATTTAAATCTATTACTTGAACAAAACAACCAATATTTAAGTCTCTTAATTGAATAAAAACGACCAATATTTAAATCTATTAATCAAATATAAACGACCGATATTTAAATATCTTACTAGAACAAAACCAACCAACATTTATACCTTTTAATCAAACAAAACCGAATGATATTTAAATCTATTACTAAAACAAAACAACCAATATTTAAATCTCTTAACTGAACAAAACCGACCTATATTGAAGTCTTTTTTTCGAACAAAACTGACCGATATTTAAGTCTCTTAATCAAACCAAACCGACCAATATTTAAGTCTTTTTTTAAAACAAAACCGACCAATATTTAAGTCTTTTTTTCAAACAAAACTTACTGATATTTAAGTCTATAACTAGAACAAAACCGACCAATATTTAAGTATTTTTTTCGAACAAAACTGACTAATATTTAAGTCTCTTAATCGAA
>NW_015606654.1:0-562 GCF_001515605.1 Sinocyclocheilus anshuiensis | reverse complement strand
GCTTCTGCCCTTTATCTCCATCTTTTGCTTGGCAGATTTGTGAGTATACACTACTGTTCAAAAGTTTGGGGTCTCTAAGATTTTTCAATGTTTTTGAAGGAGGTCTCTTACGCTCTCCCAGGCTGCACTTATTTGATCAAAAGTACAGTAAAAACGGTAAAATTGTGAAATATTTGCAGTTTAAAAAAGCTGTTTTACTATAATTTGAATTTTTTAATTTGAATTTTCAGTAGCTATTACTCCAGTCTTCAGAGTCACATGATCCTTCAGAAATCATTCCAATAAGCTGATTTGGTGCTCAATAAACATTTCTTATTATTGTCACAGTTATTACTTATTACTATCCACAGATTGTGGAAACTGATACTTTTTTCAGGAATCTTTGATGAATATAAAGTTCAAAAGAACAACTTGTTTTTTGCTTTTTAAACAAGGCAAGTTCAGATTGTAAGATCTCATGTGGAATGATTGCCTAAAACATATTGATATATTTATAAATGAATAATTCATGATATTTGTGCGAAAAATATTTTACCTTGAAACATGTATTTTTGAAAAAAAA
>NW_015606653.1:0-563 GCF_001515605.1 Sinocyclocheilus anshuiensis | reverse complement strand
CCTGATGTTTGGCTGCTGTGGGTTTGTTGTCAGTGACACTAATGAAGTGGACATCCCGCCCAACACGCGGGTCGGCACCAAACGCTACATGCCTCCGGAGGTGCTGGACGAGAGCCTGAACAGCTGCCATTTCCAGTCCTACATCATGGCAGACATGTACAGCTTCGGCCTGATCCTGTGGGAGATGGCCAGGAGATGCGTGTCCGGCGGTGAGTCCAGCACAGTGCTCAGCTGCTAGATTTGAGCTGTCAGGATCTGATTCTTTTCTGTAGTCCTCACAGCCTTTGTAGGCTGTGTTAGTGGCTGTCCACTTTTCCAGCAGACTCCGTTCCTTCGGGTGAAAAACTACATCATTTCATGCAGTGTCGAGATTTTGGGTTATTTGGCTTTTCACAAAGTGCTTGTTTCAAAGCAGTGAAAGGATATACACTTTTATGTTTATTTTATTGCACTTCCTATATGCAATGTATTTAAAGTGTAAGTAATTTGTAATAAGTGTATTTATTTATTGATTTTACCCTATTACCCAATCTCATAAAAAAAAAAAAAAAAAAAGTATTAAT
>NW_015606652.1:0-563 GCF_001515605.1 Sinocyclocheilus anshuiensis | reverse complement strand
AAGCTAGTTAATGTTTTTTTTTGTCATTGACTTGCAGAAAGTTTTTTGCAGGAATTAGTGTCAGAGGCTACTAGAATACAGGGGGGTGCTGACACTGATCTTGTATACCCCTCTGCAAATGTGCAGTTGCGCCCCTGCTTTTCAGTGACAACCAGTGGAGTAGCGGACGGGCACGAAGGGTACACACTGCGGGGGGGCCCTGCGATTACCTCCCCGTGCTAATTTGTGTCATATCATGTGTCAACGAAAGGCAGAGATATTAGAGCCCTGCACGGGCCTCGATCTAGGCCCTATCCCGGCCCGTGTCCGACAGCGTATCAGAATTCTTGGCCCAAGTCCGACCCGAGCCCGTCTTTTTTTTTCCCCCTTCTGCCAAAACAGCTTATATACTCTTTCAGATACTAAAATAGTTCCATTTTGTATGAAATGGCAAAGTGATTATATTTTGTTTCATTATTTCATTAAGTTAATTTAGAAAAATGTTTGGAGCATTTTTTGTTAGTTTAATGTAAGTTTTTGTTTTTTAAAGTATCGACCACGCGGCCAGCGGCAGACAGTGAGTT
>NW_015606651.1:0-563 GCF_001515605.1 Sinocyclocheilus anshuiensis | reverse complement strand
ATACCTAAACTTAACAACTACCTTACTAACTATTAATAAACAGCACATTAGTTTACTGAGGCAAAAGTCATAGTTAATAGTTAATAGTGGGAACTGGTCCCCAAACTAAAGTGTGACCCTATTTTCTTGTAAAACACTCCAATAATCCCAATTTACAACAAAAAATCATTTTCTACAGTGTGTATATGTGTTCTGTGGAATCGAACCCATGGCCTTGTGTTGCTAGAAGCGGCGCCACCAGTTGAGCTGCAACATCGGTTTCATTCATCATGTCCTGAAGATGTCTAGATGAATGCTAGTATATTTTAGACCCCACTGTGTAATTAACACTTGTTTTGTTTGTTTTTTTTTCTGTTTTATTTACGTAGTTTTAGTCATTTTGGTGTGATGAACAAATTTATCTTGCAAATGGTGCCTTATTAAGACCACCTCAAACACACATCAGCTCTACAGTCTGTAATCCGATTTGTAGTCATGGTGGTTAATGGAAGTGTTGCGTAGATTTGTCCCTGATGACATGAGCAGCACTTTAATGGCAGATCCCAGTGTGTGTGTGTGTGTGT
>NW_015606650.1:0-563 GCF_001515605.1 Sinocyclocheilus anshuiensis | reverse complement strand
CGAGTACGAGTACAGGAGGCCAGTATCGGGCCCGATACCGATACCGGTATCGGTGCATCCCTAGGTATCGTCCTACTTGAAACACTATGGCGTCTGCATTTGGGGGGGTCTCTGCGTGCCTCACCTCGCCTTGCCCCACCTTGGAGTGAGAAATCTCCCTTAGCACTGCAAACAGACTCCAAACCGATGACAGAGCGCTGTCAAAGAACGTGAAGCGGAGGCCACCATGATTATGCGTCTGGGTTAAACTACGACAACTGGCGGAAGAGACGCCCCACGCTTTCCCGCCTCTGCCATCGCAAGGTGCACCTTTTACTGCCTCCCATTTAATTGATGTAATTACAGAGCAGCTCTGCTTCGGGGTCTTTTGAATTCACCTGTTGTTGTGTGTAAATACCACCTTAGTCTAGCATTAGCATTAGAGCTCGGTGACGTCTTTGGTATGTTAACTTCATTCAGTACTGAACTCAGATTGGCTGTGCATCTTACATTCTCTGGTCTTTGGCACTATGGCACCATGATTTGGAAAATGCAGACCGTATTGTGAAATCTAGTAATTAAAT
>NW_015606649.1:0-563 GCF_001515605.1 Sinocyclocheilus anshuiensis | reverse complement strand
GGGTTTGAACCAAGACGCTCACATTTGAAGGCAAGTGATTATCCTCAGCACCACAGAGTTTGTGACAACAGGTTTTACTGAGAACTTTGTTTTATATGATGGAAAGCAACTAACACATTAATTGACTACCCACTGAGGTCCAGAGTTTGTGTGAAGTCAGGTCTCCATGATTTAAGTGCAATGCTTTATCTCCTGAGCCACCGAGTCTGTGGAGCTGTCAGGTGTTTGGGATGGAGTTTTATTTAGAGCTGTCTTTCACATGGATGAATACTGTATTGTATTAAATAAGTGGTTGTGGCAATAAATAAATCCAATGTATTACCAAATCAGTCAGAATCAAATGTACAAACAATCATAATTATATTTTAAGAACTTTATTGATCCATCAAATGTCAAACTCAAACTGATAAACAAACACAAAATGTAAATAAAATAGTTTGTTAATTTTTTTATTATTATTTATTTAAATAAGAAACTTAGGGTCCAACAAACGTGCCTGGAAGTTTCTAGTGGTCCTAAAGGCCTTGATTAGCTGCTTCAGGTGTTTTCAGTCAGTTTGGAGC
>NW_015606648.1:0-563 GCF_001515605.1 Sinocyclocheilus anshuiensis | reverse complement strand
TCCAAAAAGTTTAACTATGAAATAGAGAAAAGGAAAAAATAATACCAAGTCCCAGAGCAATGGTTTAACCCTCAAAACAGGAAAATTAGTACTGTCAAAAGAGCATCAAAGAGTCTGCAATGCCGTTCGTTTCTTGAAACAATAGCAGCACTCGTTCAGAAATCAGCTTCGTTTTAGGAACAACAAAATACTTATTTTCTTTATTTCTTCCGGATGTCAACTGTAGTTGAACAAAAATGAAGAAAACTCATCAGACGGAGACAAACACTCACGCAAACACCATCTCAGCAAACGCAATGAGCGACGCCCCTCTTGTATCACACTGGCACACAGCTCGGTTCCACAGCAATCACACTTCCGTGATAAAACTCGCAGCAGCACAAAATAAAAGTATTTTAATACCTGCACATTCCCCCCTGCTAAACCCTGCCATGTACAGGACTCTACAAGCAGGCCAGCTCATATTTTTTTCTTCTGCGCCCTCTTTTTCACTCCCGTCATGCTCACATCACTTCCGGTCTCAGTTTAAAAAAAAAAAAAAAAAAACTTTCACAATAAAAAGT
>NW_015606647.1:0-563 GCF_001515605.1 Sinocyclocheilus anshuiensis | reverse complement strand
ACAGAGAAACATACAGACAAACAGACAGACAGAGAGACAGACAGAAAGAGAGACAGACAGACAGGCAGGCCTGAGCTCCTCGTTTCTCCTGCTCCACGAGAGCATGCGCTCAATGAAGTGAAGAAGACAAGCTCATTGTCTGTAAATCTCCAACTCTTCATTTCTCTTCTTCCCTAAGTGACAGCTGCCCCGTCCTTCTGTCTGTCTGTATTTGAGAGCAATTCTGAGCCTCTGCATTCTCTCTTTCTCTTTCTCTATGGAGCAAAGACAGTTCTGATGGGTCTAATGTTCTGATGCCCAGCAAACTAAATAACAAATAAAAATCAGATCCAGATTTTTTGTTGTTAATGTCAAAGACTAATCATCCATTTAAACTCTACCCTAGTTCCCTAGCAACCACATAGCAACACCCTCGCAACATTACACAAAATTGCGTTATTCAAAATGTCTCATTCTGGGTTTAACGGGAATTTTGTTTGTTTGTTTTTTTGTTTGTTTTACACAATGGATATGCAGTTCTGGGTAGTAACTGATTACATGTAATCTGGATTACATAATCAGAT
>NW_015606646.1:0-563 GCF_001515605.1 Sinocyclocheilus anshuiensis | reverse complement strand
TTCCTTGTAGGTGAAGTCTGTAAGAGACAGAAAGAGTGTGTTTGTATGTAAATCTCACACACCTGTCAAGCCAGGCCAGCATGCCCTTGGCAGCCCCTATCAGCTCCACCACAGCAGTGAGGAACACGTTAGGTGGTTTGTTTGGACTTCCTCCATCATAAGAAGGGTTTTTCCTGCGCTCTGATGCACAGTTGTGCAAGTTGTTGGATGCTGCTCGCATCTGACCTACCAGAGTCTTCAAGTTATCAGTTTCCACGCCACAGTTCTGCAACAACAAATAAGCATTCACATTAGTCATTTTAGATTAAACTAGATTTTTACATCTAAAGAAAGTGGTGATTTTCCATTCAAAAGTCGATGACACAATGCTACCCTATTGGGTGTTACAACAGTGCTATGTTTTAGCGTGTTGCTTTGCAGTTGCTAGGGTGTGTTGGATGGTTGCTTACTGGCCCAAGTAAAAAAAAAAGAGCCCAATTCTAAGAGAGATAGATCTGTAGATACTCTTGTGAAAAATAAGTATACTTTAGCCTACCCTTAAAAAGAGTAAACAAAAATACTGT
>NW_015606645.1:0-563 GCF_001515605.1 Sinocyclocheilus anshuiensis | reverse complement strand
GTAACTACCTGTGCATGCAACCTTTTTAACACACATCTTTCAACCAATCAGAATAGAGTATTCAGACCATGGTATAAATTAGCACAATTCACATTCCACACAAACTTCACATAATTTATATTATTTTGCAAATATGGGCACAACTTAAAATCATTAACCATAATCTAATAAAAACCAAGTGTGACGAATGTTTCAGAATACACAGTAAAAACATTTATTTCTAATCCGTTACACTAAACACAAGCAGGACGTCACAAACCTTTGGAATGGAAAGAGATGAGACAATCACAGAGTGGCCAGTTTTCCACCGGCTCATTCAGAATGACTTCCTCTTCAAACGTAACCACAGTGATGTATTTGAACAGACACAGTCTCTCCAGGATCTCCTTCATAGGTTTGGACTTTGACTTCTTAGACATGGCACAGATACCCACCACGATATGTCTCTCCGGGGGCTGCAGATAACAACACGCTTCTCAAATTAAAATCCTTTCATTCGTTTGAGTTACATGTTTTACATATTTACATGTCTATATTTATATTCATATAATTTATATTATAAA
>NW_015606644.1:0-563 GCF_001515605.1 Sinocyclocheilus anshuiensis | reverse complement strand
GGAGCGCTTCCGCAGCCTCATTCCCAGCTACATCCGAGACTCCACTATTGCTGTGGTGGTCTATGACATCACCAGTGAGTCTGAACCTCACTCACTGGGTCAGCATTCAGCAAGGATTTATGCCTCCAGGGCACAGTTAGCACAATTCGGCAGCTGCTTCTAGGTCATGGCAGTTCATCTTAGTATGGTTGCTTGGGAACAATATTTGTATTATTTTACTATAGAATAAATGAAAAGTAGATTGTACATGCTTCTCTTTTAACAGCAAACTGCTGTTACTGAGCATCGAAATGACCTGTGCTTTAACTTAGCCGTCCTCTGTTTTGTTAATTTTCATACTAACAGTCTGCTTGCATACTTTCTTCTAAGAAAACTTGGCTTTGAAGTGAATCAAGTGTGATTTGACCACTGCCAAATTTGGATTGTGCAGACTGATTTTTTTAATCGATCAAGCAATGAAGTCGTTTCCAACACAAGACATTTTTCCTTTTTTTATGAGTCCTTGCCTGACTTTTTTTCCCTCTGTTCTTCAGATCTCAACTCTTTCCAGCAAACCTCAAAGT
>NW_015606643.1:0-563 GCF_001515605.1 Sinocyclocheilus anshuiensis | reverse complement strand
TTTTTTTTTTTTTACTTTACAGGAGTGAATCATACATAAAAGCATCTAGGTTACGTTTGACAAAAATAAATACATAAATACAATTGGAAGTTAGGATTAATATTAATATTTTTAGGACCATTAATATTTTTAACTATTTTTTTTTGTAAATCCTAGTAATTTTACACTAATTAAAATTGATGGACATGATGTTAAATGTCCTTAACTTTCATGAAAATAATGTTGCAATGTAGAAAATCAATTTTAAACAAAAGCTTCTTAGGCAAAATAGGCTTCTTTCTTTTGATTTTGGGGTGAAATAGGAACAGGATATGAGGTTCTTTACCCAAACAGTAGATAGGAAAAGTTTTAGAGAGAACTCTTGACTCTGACTCTTTTCACCTCCCAGCTGGATTAGAGCTCTAATTTTATTCTCTTATGTAGTCCTGCCAGAGCAGATCACTCTGTAGAGTCGGTTCTTTGCACTTCACGACAGGGATTTCAGGGGTTGTACTTCATTTTTAGTTCTAGAGATTAGATTTCCACCACTGATCAATAATTGCATTTCATCACCAAAGCAGCAA
>NW_015606642.1:0-563 GCF_001515605.1 Sinocyclocheilus anshuiensis | reverse complement strand
ATACATACATACACAATGTTTGTATAAATGGCCAAAAATGGGTTTTCCTATTATAATCAACGTATCTATTTATTGTCTCTAATTTGCGTATTATCGTGTTCTTTGGGCAACATGTAATGAAAACAAGAAGTATAATAATGATAATAACTTAGCAGCATTTTCATATAAAATCTCATATTTTATAGAAATATTAATATAGTTTATTTCCCTATTCACTAAATGAATTCACTATGTCTCACTAAAATGCCTGATAAGCATGAAGTAAGTCCTGGTGTCCTCTAGAGTGGACATGTATGAAATTGATGCAAGTCTCACAACAGAAAATCATATTCTGCTTTCAAACCCCACCAAAGTTGTTCTGAGATGTTCATTTAGGACAAGAAATTTGAAAATTAGTCCTGTCTCAGAGAAGTTCACTAAAATATAATGTCCTCTACAGAGGACAAAAGTATATGGCTAGGTCCCAGGAAAATGTTGGAAATGTGTTTTCGATATTCTGAAAGTGGTTATACAATATATAACTAAATATTTAGCTGAAGCACTTTTACAGTCTCAAGTCTTTT
>NW_015606641.1:0-563 GCF_001515605.1 Sinocyclocheilus anshuiensis | reverse complement strand
TTTTTTTACCTCGTAATTTTACTTTTTAAAATTTCATAACTCTTCCGGTGAAACAATAATATCTGGTGACATATGCTGGACATTTTCAATAATGCCTTCGACAACCAATGGACAAAAACAACTTATTTGTTGAATTGTATATCTTTTTCCGCGTTTCTACAGTGTTGCGTGTTATAACCAATCACACACTTTTTTGTTGAGCTTATGAATGCAATGGCATATCAGCGGCATTCAGATGAGTCATCAATGAAACTGGAGTTTTGTTGTTCAGCGCGCACTGACTGAATTCTGATTCATGAATTCTCTTATCATAAACAACAATGTGCAAGTGCAATGCAAGTATAAAGCCCTATTTGGACGGGACTAGTTTTCTAAACTACGTTTGAGTTTTGATTCTTATCTGACGTCTGGGATTTTCATGTACCAGTTTGGACGGGACCAACATCTCCGTGTTTATTACAGAAGTGGGAGGGTCTGTTGATTCACGCGTGGTGAATCTGTATGGCTAGTATAGCAAAACCATGGTTAATGTTTGGTTACTTCAGTTTAACAATTTTTTTTTT
>NW_015606640.1:0-562 GCF_001515605.1 Sinocyclocheilus anshuiensis | reverse complement strand
ATCAAAGCTGAATTTTCAGCATAATTACTCCAGTCTTCAGTGTCATGAGATTCTTCAGAAATCATTATAATATGCTAATTTATTATCAATGTTGGAAATTTAAATGTTTAATATTAAATATTTGATGGTACCTGTTGACAGCAGGTCTGGAGTCAGTTCTTTTAAGTCACACTGGACTTAAGTGTCTTTTTTGTCTTCCTGTTGCACTCTCACCCTTTCTTTCTGTTTTTCTCTTTTTTTTCAGCGTTTCTCCACTGTGCACCTGTTGTGATCTCTTCAGGAATTCTCTCTTACATGTTGGGCGCTCGGGGACAAACAGGGGTCCTGAAGGTGAGGGGGTGAAGCGCTCTTTCTTTCTCAGCACTCAGCCTTCTCTTCCTCCAGTGTTTTTCACTGGCTGTCCTGCATTCTGTCGCTCTTGTGCTCTCTCTGTAGAGGTCTTAGACCCCTGCCCTGTGAGTCTTGCCCCAGGGGAGAGGGGCTTTTGTGTGCCGATGCCCCTGCAAGCTGGACAGACAGCTGCTGTGGAGTGGTCATCTCCACACACACACACACACACACA
>NW_015606639.1:0-562 GCF_001515605.1 Sinocyclocheilus anshuiensis | reverse complement strand
TTTTTTTGTAGTTATTTGTTACATTTACTAGCAGTTTCAGGTTGAAAATTGTTTCAAAGTAATACTACCCCATTTTTTAAGGTATTTTCAGTATTGAATACAACACTTTTCACGTAATGTGATATATGTGTGAACAGTATAGCTTGTTTCTTTTGTTGCCTAGCTAAGATTGGATTGATATGTTGATTGTTTCATTCGCTCATCAGAGGCTCTGAGCAGATGAATGACTCCAGAGGGAACGTCACCTCACCTGAGGTTCAATCTTACAGCAACGCCACAACAGATGGCCTTCGGATCGTTGTGCTGTGCTAATCTAATTGTCTGGTGTTCCTACATACTCCTATGTCATGTGGCTTATTATCAGAGGAACAAATGGAATTGCATCAGAATTCTTTAACTTCAATCTCAATGTTTGCGAGATTTTTTTTTCTGTGTCTTCTTTAGCCTTTCTGCTCTCAGAGAGGTTTCCCATTTTTGTGACAATACAGAGACTTTCACTCGGACTAGCCATCACCATTCGTCCTCTGTTTCAGTGTCTGATCTGTGTTGAGCGTTACCTGGC
>NW_015606638.1:0-562 GCF_001515605.1 Sinocyclocheilus anshuiensis | reverse complement strand
GAGACTTATATAAGGATGATACCTTCTGTAGTTATGCAGTGTTGTATTTTCAAGCCAGGCACTGTTCTGTTTCTTTACTTTCAAACTTTCCTTGCTTGCCACCTAAGTTGGTATGGGAGGATTTTCGTGTGATTAACACTTCTGAAAAGGCACTTATTTCTAGGACTTATTGTCAGCTTATTGACTTTTTTTCTGTCCAGTACTTTGTAACTATTAGAACAATTATTTTGAGACTATGTCCAAAAAATTTCAAACCAAAGTTGATGTCTGCCCTACTACTGCAATCTTTGGGGTTCCTAGAGTTTGGACTCAGTTTACATCTAAACAGTAGATGTACTTGCCTTCACTTCTTTATTGGCTAGACGACGGATTTTATTTCTTTGGAAGTCTAACAAACCACCATCTCACAGTGGCTTGTGGATACCATGTACTTTTTGAAGTTGGAAAAGATGAGATGTTATCGGTATGCCAGTTATGGTACTTTTCATGATAAATGGCAAGCTTTTATAACATATTCGCTTTTTCCATTTTTCTTTTATTTTTTGTTCACGTCTTTGTTACC
>NW_015606637.1:0-562 GCF_001515605.1 Sinocyclocheilus anshuiensis | reverse complement strand
TATGTGTATTAAGTCATTTATACAGCATAAGAAAAACATTCTTGGGATAGTTCACCCAAAAATGAAAATTATGTCATCATATACTCATGCATGCATTTTTAACGCATTAATTATGCCTTGTAATGCACTTTATGCATTGTATGATAGCATGAATAATTGTAACCACAGTTATAATGCATTCTAATATGTATCTATTCAGTTTTTCAGTATAATGCCTTAAAATACATGACAAACAATGATTATGCAAATATTAAAATGTATTTTAACTTTGGTTAAAATTATTTCTGAAAAGATATAATGCATTACAATGACAATTATGAATACCTTCCTGATGCATTATACATAAAGGCTTCAAGTAAAGTGTTACCATATCCTCATAGCAGATTTAGAAAAGGGTGGTGAGTAAATGATGAAAGAATTTTCATTTTTGAATGAATCCTGTAAGCAAGAAAAATTTAGCAATTCCATTTGGTGCAAATACATTGTTCAGCTATTACAAGGGTTTCATTGTGGTCCTCTGAGAAGATCCAACATCACAGATCTCAGACCCTGAGTTCAAAAA
>NW_015606636.1:0-562 GCF_001515605.1 Sinocyclocheilus anshuiensis | reverse complement strand
GCGCAGCGCTCTGGGAACCGCGTCCGACGGCGCGCCGCTCACCACGCCGCCCAAAAAACCTTCTCCAAACAACAACGAGCTCATGTTTTCATACAAAAATAGATATCGGCGAGCTGTAACGACTTCGATTCAAAGCTGGTGCGTCCAAGCAGTCTTCTTCTCATGCGTACTAAAAGCCCCTAAGTATCATCGATTGATTAGAAACAAGCAGTGCGGTCATTATCTGTCTATCCTTCCAGGACGCATCATGTTCTCCGTGGAAACGAGAGGAATAACGGAGGAGCGCAGCGTCCGTGTGTCAGCTCATTTCCGAAACTCCCGGACATCTGGAGATCTGCGCGTCATTTCGGTGATCGTGAACTCCACGCTCTCTCACACTGATATTATTCTCACAGTCTCTTCTTCCGCTGGACTGTTTTATACCGGACGCTACCGGCGCGACGGGATCGAGTTTCATTCTCCTAAAAGAGGGAGATCCGCAGCGCACTCTCCGCCCCCGCCGCCGCCAGCAGCAGCGCCACACACACACACACACACACACGCACACACACACACACACACA
>NW_015606635.1:0-562 GCF_001515605.1 Sinocyclocheilus anshuiensis | reverse complement strand
ATATTAATCTCCTAGAATTTGCTCACAGATCATTTGCAAAAAACATTGTCTTGTTTTGTTGTTTCCCTCAGTCAGACTTTGTTAATCTGGCAGCACACTGAGCCAATTGATATTGATATCAAAGATAATGTGCTGAAGTAATTGCAGTTATGGCATACAATATAATTCATTATACACCAGGGCTTTTGATTTGACATGTGAAAAGGGGAAGAAAGGAGGTTATATAACTTTTTTGGTGAATTACCAGACGTGACAGGGTTGAATACTCTACGGCTCTGAACGATTTGCCCAAAGCCAGAGATTTCGATCAGAACTAAAAAAATCTCATGTTTTTCCAGCACATGATGTGAGCTTGCCTTATTTATTTTTTTATTGAGGTTATTGTAATGTAATTTAATGACACTACCTGATTTACTTTTTTTAAAGTTTCCTGTGGAATCTATGGAATGTTAACCTCTGAGACTCTCTCTGAAACATATCTCAGCACTCCATGAAGTCTCCTGAGCTATGAAATAGCAACCACCAAGCTGAACTGACTGAATTGTTCTGAAAGTGATTCCAA
>NW_015606634.1:0-562 GCF_001515605.1 Sinocyclocheilus anshuiensis | reverse complement strand
GAAGACCACCAATTTCTGTGAACTCAGTGTGCAGGGATCTTTACAGTGTTTGTGCTGCGAGACGAAGTGGATCAGCTTGATAATCACCATTCTGGATTTTGCCGTTCGCTTGCACGGTGGCTCTGAATTGTCAAAACACCTCAAAATGCTTGCTACGGATGCAAAAAAACGCAGAAAATCGAACGTGAGTGACAATGTGAGGTCATATTTATTTTTCAACGTGTGAAAATTTTGGATGAAAATTTCTGACTCTTGTGTACAATGGCCTTCAGCCTTGTCGGTTGAGTTACGACGGGTCAGATTTTACTGTGAGAGTTGTGTGGGTTAAAAGGATGAACAACAGAAATGGTTTAAATAAGAATGGTGTATTTACAGTATTCACAATGAACTCAAAACAACACAGAGGTTTGCTCTTTTAATCATATTTGTGTGTAGTGTAATATTCTGTGGCACTATAGCACCCCTAATTAGGAGGTCAAATAATGCATTAAAGGGGTCATATGATGCTGCTAAAAACATTTTGTGTATTTGGTGTAATGAAATGTGTTTGTGGTTTAAGGTT
>NW_015606633.1:0-557 GCF_001515605.1 Sinocyclocheilus anshuiensis | reverse complement strand
TTGATATTTTGTTAAAGAATAAGCACTTTGTTTAAAAAAAATAAACAATTTATGTTCTATTATATGTGTTTTAAGTACTTTTTGTATGTTGTATTAATATATATCTAGGTAGCGATCACTGGTGATCAGTTCTGCTTATCTCGAACAAGCCTATTGTCAATGTTAAATAAAGGAATTTTTTTTTTCTGTTTCTGCAGTGACTGCTTCGTCATTGTGTTTGCAGTGCTGATAAATAAAGGTGAGTATCTGAACTAAAAGATACATTCATGCCACATAAATGCCAGACTGTGTGTTTACAGTTAAAGTTTGTGTGATTTCAGTGTGTCTGCAGGTCACAGTAGAGGCTGTTATTGGTGGTTCTGTTTTCCTGCCGTGTTCTGCAGATGAAAATTATCTTAAACTTCAAGATGTTAATGTGCACTGGAGACACAATGGCAGCAAGATTGTGTATGATATAGTTAAGAGTGAAGATTCTGTAGAGTTACAAGACCAACAGTATAAGAACAGAGAACACAAATGTATGTATATATATATATATATATATATATATATATATA
>NW_015606632.1:0-562 GCF_001515605.1 Sinocyclocheilus anshuiensis | reverse complement strand
GTCACATTTCTTGTTCAAACCATTGGTTTGGACAACTCACACAAATCTGGGCATGTTGTTTGCAAAAATATATATGCAATCACAGCACTGTTCCTCTGACGTTATCTTTGTTTTGTTCTGTTACAATATGAGCTGGTGGTTTAGGATGTGGGTTTTCACCCAGGGGAAAGCAAAACCCACAAACCAACGAGTTCCCACATCTCTATGAAAATGGCACTTAAGCCTGAAATACTTCAGAAGTGAGGTGTGCAATTTCTGCATCACTACTGGCACCAAACAGAATAGCAAAAACAAATTTCCAACACTTCTCATTTTGTATTTGGAGAAGCATATTCTGTTTTTGTCTTGTGCCAGAAATACACTACCATTCAAAAGTTTGGAATGTAATATTTTTATTCAGCAAAGATTCATGACATTTATCAAAACTGACAGTAAAGACCTTTATAATGTTACAAAAGATATATATTTCAAATAAATGATGGTTTTCAGAACAATAATAATAAAAAAGTATAACAGCTTCCACAAAATAATTAAGCAGCACAACTGTTTTCAACATTGATAA
>NW_015606631.1:0-562 GCF_001515605.1 Sinocyclocheilus anshuiensis | reverse complement strand
AATAATAATAATAATAATAATAATAATAAGCAGAAAGAAATAAAGAAACCAATAGTAATTAAACTTGTAAAGAGCTCTTCAAAATAGACTGGAGAGACGTGAGATTCCAGGAGTAATTCTGAAGGAGTTAGTCTGTCTATTTCACATAAGAGGAGCAGAAAAAAATATAAAGAAATCAAAACACAGTGCTCAATAAAACTAAAAGAGCTCCTTCTACAGACGTTTTTGTGAAATCCATGTCATATTAACAGTAAAAATGGTTATATTTAACATAAAACATTAGATGGAAAATGTACAACCTATAGCTCATTAAAAGGATAATGACTATTTGTAATAAAATCCCCGGCACACCCTCTCAATGTCGACCTTCTACAAATGTTTATTATAGTTGCAAAATGATTAAAAATCATATTAATAGTTTAATTTACAACACTGGGAGAATAAGAACACTCAGAGTCTGCCCCACATGATCATAATGCATCACTTTGACAGAGTTTTTGAGTCATGCTCTATTTTAAAACAAAAATTTAAGCTTTCAGATGTTTACTTTTTTAATAAAAAG
>NW_015606630.1:0-562 GCF_001515605.1 Sinocyclocheilus anshuiensis | reverse complement strand
TGTAGTTCGTCAAGTATTCCCAGTGCATCCTTCAGGACCACATCCACTTCGTCCCACGTTTCCCGCTCTGCTTCTGTTGGCTGGGCATCTGAAGGCAGAGAGAGAGTGTCTTTAATCAAAAGGTCTTTCAAGGTCACATTTAGTCAGTGTCTGACACATTAAAAGCGAACATACTGTACATATGCAAATCACGAACAGGTATTAGAGCTTTATACCTTACAGAATGAGGCAAGATTAAAATGAAGGAAAGAACAAAGAAAACAGAGTATTTGGTAATATGTTGTACATTATATTGTGTGTGTGCTGATACTATGGGCAAATTCTACTATTACTACAGAAAAGTGGGTGCTCTGAAGGAAGGGCATTACTGTATAAGTACTCTTTTGAACATTCCATTCATCAAAGAATCCAGAAAAAAAATGTATCTTGGTTTTCACAAAAATATTAAGCAGCTCAACGTTTTCAACATTCATAATAATAATAATAATAAATGTAAATGAGCCCCAAATCAGCATAATAGAATTATTTCTGAAGGATCATGTGATACTGAAGACTGGAGTAA
>NW_015606629.1:0-562 GCF_001515605.1 Sinocyclocheilus anshuiensis | reverse complement strand
AAAATCTTTATTTTTAATATTATTATTACTTTAAATAATTTATTATTTTTGTATATCTTTTGTATATTTGTACATCTTGACGATTTATATTTATCTACAACTTATATACAAGCATTTAAGCATGCTCACATGCTTTACTTTTTCCACAGGAAAACAGATTTAGATCAGCATCTGAACCTGTGAAGAGTTCGGAACCAAAGGTTGAGGATCAGCCTGATGACAGACGGTCAGCACCTGAATTAATGTTAACTTACCCGTCACCGTACAGCCATTATGACTATCCTCGCAAACTCAGCGAACCTCCAGTACCAGTAGCACTCAAGGTTTTACACATTTACACACAGTTTCTTCAATATACAATATGCACATAATTGCTCTTAAACTTCCTACTGAAAAAATTAAACTCAAACCTCTGCCTGGCAGATTCCAGTTATTGAACATAAAGATGAGAAGGATGAGATGCAGGATGAATCTGCAGAGGACAGCAATGAATACATGCGCATGGCATCATTGTAAGTGTTTGAGAGCACTTTTCCCCTTAACTGGCCTAGTGGAATGTAAA
>NW_015606628.1:0-562 GCF_001515605.1 Sinocyclocheilus anshuiensis | reverse complement strand
TGGAACACAAAAGAAGCTATTTTGAAAAATGTCTGAATGAAAGTCAGTGGCTTTCAGTGTTGTTTTGGTTGCATGTGACTTTCATTGTGTGGAAAAAAACAGTTGAAACCTTCTTCAAAATATCTTCTGTCCACAGAAGAAAGATCATACATGTTTGAAATGACATGAGGGTGAGTAAATAATGGCTGTATTTTCATTTTTGGGTGAAATATGAATTAATAACAATTGAATATTGATGTGTGTTATATGTCAAATATTGTCTGTGACACCATATTTGATTAATTGTATGTTCACCTTCAAACAATGTCTAGTTTTTTGGGATGTGCACTAAAGTTTTTGTGCAGCTACTAATGTGCTTATTCTGATGTCTTGCTCACTTTGCTATATAATTTAATACATAAATCTAGTCTTTGTGTAGAAATTTTATGTTGAACTGTGAAATGTTTGTGATACTAAACAGTTGTCTGTACATTTGAATATTTTGGAATATTACAGTAGAGTGGAATGACCTCTGAAAACCACAACATGGAAAGCAATTGAGATGAGTTGGGTGTAGTCTTAA
>NW_015606627.1:0-562 GCF_001515605.1 Sinocyclocheilus anshuiensis | reverse complement strand
CGTCTCCATGGCGTAGCAGAACTCTCGTCCGAACATGACGGCGCCGTGCATGATCCACTGACGCAGCGGGATGCGGTCTATAGATCCCTCGCTGACCGACTCCTCCTGACTCTCCAAATCCCGCCCTCCAGCCCTGCCCACTCCATTAGCCCGACCTCCTCCAGCCCATTTCTCCACAGGTGTCACCACGGCGGCCTGCATCTGCACGGCATCGGCCTCGGGGTTCTGTGGGGCCATCGTCGTCGGCATGCACTCGGAGCAGAGGTCACGTGTGGCTCCACGCAAAATCACACACAAAATAACGCAAAACAAAAAAAATCTATGAAGAATAAAGCCAACAGCAGCACACCGCTTCCCGCGGACGTCCTTCTGTGGAGGAAATCTGCTGTGGATTGCACTCAAGGAGCGTAAAACATCCCGAAATGTGCCGTTTGATGAAGGCCGCTTGCAGAAGCTCTGGGACGGGCAGTGTCGGGGGTTTTGGTTCGGACAGTTGGGGAGGATATGACTCTACCATGAGGTCACTCCCGCTGATGTGATGTGTGTGAGTGTGAGTGTAAGT
>NW_015606626.1:0-562 GCF_001515605.1 Sinocyclocheilus anshuiensis | reverse complement strand
TATACATTTAGGTATTTTATATATTTACATAATTTATTTTATATATATGTATTTAATATAATATAATTTTTTGGTTTTTATATAAAACAGACATTTAGCAAAACATTATGAACAAAAAAAATGACTATAATATATGTACATGCATGGTGTTTGATTATATTGATCAAGGCAGTAGTTTTCTATATTTCTTAGAATATAGACTATCTATTGTCTTAGAAATATTATTATTATTATTACATTAACTTGGTATCCAAGGTATTGTACTGAAGTTAGAAATTCCAGTATTGCGACAAAACTACTCTATGCACAATCATTCAAAAGTCACAGCTACTTTTTTTTGGTATAGCACTTTGTCGTGTATATAGTTTTTATTTTTGGAGGGGGGGTTGGTTTTGTTGGTTGGTTGCAGAACTACATAATACATAAATAGTTCATAAACATGCATAGAAACATGTAACATAACAGACTATAAACAGTACTAATGGTATTATTTAGATGTCAGATATGTTAGCCTAAATATTTTTATGCTATGATTCTCCCACGATTCTGAAAACAAACATTA
>NW_015606625.1:0-559 GCF_001515605.1 Sinocyclocheilus anshuiensis | reverse complement strand
TTAACATAAACTAATAAACTTAATGTGATGCATATTTGTCAGCCGTACATAAATGAAACGGGTCAGATTTCTGTAATTGTACGAATAAAGTAAATGTGTTTTAAATACTCAATAACCAGCTATATATATTTATCATCAATAAATCTTATTTGTGTGTATGCGAGTGAATATTGCTTGTTCCACAGTTAGCCATATTTAACCATCTTCATGCTTCAGAAAACTGTTTTCTCATTTTTTGATTATTCTTGGCAATTTAAACCAAATAAAAATTGAATTAACATTAAGTAGCCTAAACATTTAAATTAAAATGCATGCAAATTAAAAAAATGCAAATTTCATGCATTCATTATTTAAATGGCATACATTTGATGCAAATAGTTAATAAAAAGCTGTAAACCATGATTTTTTGAATGCAGAAATCTGACCTGTTTTATTTATGTATGACTGACAAATAGCTAGCCGTTCATTATAATCAGTCTGATGTATTTTTCATGAACTGCAGTAGATGGGAGGTCAGTAGCTCTGTGTGTGTGTGTGTGTGTGTGTGTGAGAGAGAGAG
>NW_015606624.1:0-562 GCF_001515605.1 Sinocyclocheilus anshuiensis | reverse complement strand
AGCATCAGTTACAAAAAATTATAAAAACAAAACACACACAAAAAAAAAAAAGGTCTGACATTCTTCAGAATCCGAATGGACGAGGCAGATGGAGGCTTTGTGTCCTGCACTCATAATGTGTGTGTGTTTACACTGACTGAACTGAGGAAAGCTTTCATCAGCATCTCATCTGCTACACAGCTGACAAACACAGATAAAAGCATGCAGGACGCTTTAACAGACAAGTGTGGAAACATAGCAGTAATAACAGATATTACCGACATACATGATAACTGAGAACAACTGACTCATGTGATTGTGTGTGTGTGCGTGTGTGTGTGTGTGTGTGTGTCTGTGTGCGTGTCTGTGTGCGTGCGTGCGTGCGTGCGTGTGTGTGTGTGTGTGTCTGTGTGTGTGTGTGTGGATGCGCCGCTATCACTTCACAAACAAACACTTGCTTTACATTTCTGATCCAATTTTGAGCTGGACTGGAAATTGGAAACTTGAGTCATAACACATTCTGCAAATATAGATGCTAGTATGTAGGGCTGGACAATAATTCAATATCAATATGTATCGCGAT
>NW_015606623.1:0-562 GCF_001515605.1 Sinocyclocheilus anshuiensis | reverse complement strand
GCTAAAGTTAGCATTTTCCAAGATCTCCTACTGCACCTTTAATGACAGAATGTCTATTTTGTGTGAACTGTCCCTTTAAGGGGGATCAAACCCCACCAACTGGCGTTTATCTCTGTTCTCTGTCTATAAACTGACTGGGAGGTGATAAAGTGTAGCTTAGAAATTTACATGGTTTGGGGCAGGATGACTATACACAGATTGCAATTAAAGATAATATTATAAGAGTATAGGGCATATCATGGCATATATTAGAAGCAGCTTTTTTATTTTATTTTTTTTAATTAACTATACATATTTTTTCCAATTTGGACGAATTACATACTACAAGAAATCGAACATATTTGTTATAAAATATTTAAATAATGTAAGTTCTGAAAATGTATACTTCATAAAGATTATCGCCATTTAACGTCATTTTTGTGAGATAAAATATTTGTACGATTTAGTTTTTAATTTGTATTTTTTTTTTTGTAATAAAATGACCTTCGTAGCATGGCGTTGGCATTTCAGAGGCGAGTGTTGTGAGCGCGCAGCGTAGGCGTTACGTCACTGAAGTCCTCCA
>NW_015606622.1:0-562 GCF_001515605.1 Sinocyclocheilus anshuiensis | reverse complement strand
CCAAGTTTAATTTTTGGAGCATTAAAGGGGTCATCAGTGTTCTGAGAGCATGACACTGATGGTCCTGATATGTTAGACAGCATGCCAGTGTGACATGTTCAGTGTCAGCTGAGACGTCTCGTGACACAGCCGCACATTGCAACAAATACCATTTGAAACGCCTGCAGGTATTCCCTCATGGAGCACCTGCTTCCTCACGAAACTCAGTGTGAGAGTTCTTGATGTTTGCCATGTGGCTTAAGGTTTACATAACTTATTATTTGAAACATAAAATAACTCCAGTTATTTTGCTGAGAGTCCAAAAACTGCAAAATAAATAAAGAAGAAGAAGAATAACAATCCAAAAATAACTGGTTTTGTTAAAGGAGTAGTTTATCCAAAAATCAAGTCAAGTCACCTTTATTTATATTGCGCTTTATACAATACAGATTGTGTTAAAGCAGCTTTAGTGTAATAAGAATAAAACAGAATAATATTAGCGTAGATGCCATTCTTCTTATGATGTAACAAGCACATTGGGTGTTATGAGAAGTGTTCCCGGTTCCGGTTGACCTCATTAATG
>NW_015606621.1:0-562 GCF_001515605.1 Sinocyclocheilus anshuiensis | reverse complement strand
GGAACTGTTTTAAAAGTATCGATTTGGCACCGGTATCAGAAAAAACCCAAACGATACCCAACCCTAACAACAATGCAATGGCTAAAACCCTAACAAAGAAAAAGTGATGAGAACAAGTTTATAGCTCAAACAATGCTCAAGTTTTAACTGAAATATAGAATAATTATTGTTAAAACAAGATCTTTTTTTAACCGTCCTTTCTTTATCCAAGAGGAAGTGCAGTGTTTCTTTGAAATCAGTGTGTTATGGTTACATATGGCTTTAGTCGGTTCCTGTTTAGTCTTTGTGTCATTGCACAGTACAGTAGATAAAATATCTATCTACTGTCCTGTGTGGTGACGCATGTGTAACAGTAATGCAGTTTAATAAAAATAATTTCTGACTAATTCCTTCAGGTTTACAAGACGTGAATGATGCTGGATGTATTAGTTTACAAGAAAGGACACCATTCAATCACTTTTCTATACTGACTGTCTTGATTTGTATTACTCTAGACATCATACAGTACAATGTATTTTGTATGGGAAGGAAGGTACAATTATCGCAAATATGAGCCAGGAAG
>NW_015606620.1:0-562 GCF_001515605.1 Sinocyclocheilus anshuiensis | reverse complement strand
TAAAGGGAAACGCGAGTCGGTTCAACGGAATCATTACAAAGAACCGGTTCAAATTAACGATTCGCTCAGGACGTCAGAATCTGGATGCGGATCTTGTTCTCAGTCGGAGCCGATCCGCGCTGACAGTCTGCAGGTGCGGGATGAAGATGATGATGTGAGGATCCGCCGGTCGAACCGATTCACCGGACAGACTTGTGAATACTAGGTAATAAACAGACTGTCATCTTGACATAATATGACGGAGTTTCATCGCAGATCCTCAGCCGGTACCGGAGGCTCTCCGCCCGGGATCAGCCGCTCCAGCGCCGCGGGTGGAGGTGGAGGAAAAGGTGGATTATCTCAGCCGGCTGGATGGCGGTGTCTGCTGTCCTTCACCATCCTTTCCCTGGCGTGTGTGTGTGGATTCATCTCCAGGCTGTTCGCGGTGATCCGCTTCGAGAGCCTCATTCATGAGTTTGATCCGTGGTGAGGAACTTGACTTTATCGCTTTATTTCTTTGAAACGCACTAAAACTCTTGATAACTATGAAAGTCATCTTGTATTTGATATCTTGCTTTAACTG
>NW_015606619.1:0-562 GCF_001515605.1 Sinocyclocheilus anshuiensis | reverse complement strand
TAATTTATTATTAAATTAATTTAATATATACAAAATAAAACAAAAATTAAAAAAATACATTTAAATAAATAAAAACTAATAAAAAACTACAATTAAAATTACTATATTATTTAACATTTGCTAATGATATTTGTCTGGTGTAGAATAAGAAATAAAGAATAAAAACGATGTTTTAATTTAGTAGAGTATTATAACGATGGAATCGTTATGATGGAACGATATATGATGGAATCATAATGACGGAAAAAACAATCAAATTAAATTGTCAATCTGGATCTTGGTTTTCCACACATTCAATCATTAAATGTAGTTTCAAACATTCTCACATTTAACAAATTTAAACTGAGTGCATGCAGCAAAATTGTTCAACAACTGTATTGCATTAGCTAATTATAATAATCTAAGAAGCAAAAATCTCATTTTGATCATTCTCCAACCCTGAGCAGCATCTCGAGTCCTGAAGCTCCACCGCCGTTCTGTAGTCGTCCAGCGCCTGCTCCTTCCATCCCAGATGAGCCCGAACATCAGCCCTCAGTTTATAGAGAAGAGCATCTCCAGGCTG
>NW_015606618.1:0-562 GCF_001515605.1 Sinocyclocheilus anshuiensis | reverse complement strand
TACTTTTTGTCAAGGTTTAGATATTTTTGGTTAGATAAATATCATTTTGCATTATGATTACTATCAAACATTAAAATTTAGTTTGAAAGGGAACACATGGGAAGCATTTATTGTTACTCAGATATCAGGAACACCTGTTAGACTAAAATAAGAAAAAACACAATTATCAAACAGTAAATTGAAGAAAAAGAAGAATAAAAATCTAAATAACCATCAATAAATATAATTGTAACTATATACATACAAACTGTAAATATTTTACGCATTGCTGTACAGTACATACAACAGATATAGTAATTCAGTGTCTCTTGCATACTGGATGTTTGCACTTTTTGCAAAAACTGCAGGTTTTAACATCCTTTAACCAGCACACTTGGCACCTTTTTCTTTTCTCTGAGTGACTGGTCATAGAGGGATGAGCCGTGGAGGGACCAGCTGTGAAGGGACCAGCTCTGGAGGGACCAGCCGTGGAGGCACCAGCCATGGAGGGACCAGTTCTGGAGCCACCAGCTGTCAATTCAAGTCAAGTCACCTTTATTTGTATAGCACTTTATACAATACT
>NW_015606617.1:0-561 GCF_001515605.1 Sinocyclocheilus anshuiensis | reverse complement strand
TATTGTTGGCTATTGCTACAAATATACCCCAGCGACGTAAGACTGGTTTTGTTGTCCAGGGTGACATATATGCATATCACTGCATATATATGCATATTTCTCATGGTGGAATACAGGACGGGTGGGCAATATGACCACGATATGAGAAATTGTATTTCATGAAATCTATATGATATCTATATGTCTTCCTCAAGATGCTTTCAAGCTGAATACCCCGTGGAACTGCATTATATCTCAAGATGCTTTTTGACTTACAGAGACAATGGACTAATATTATTTAAATTTACACTAAATATTATTTTTATAAATGTAGAGTAAAATCAAGCCTTTTTTGATTATTAAACAAATTAATATATACATTAGAAAAGACATTGATTAGATTATTTAAACAGCCATATTCACAAAAGTGCATTATCAAACAGTTTCAGTGTGGAGGCAGATGTGTTTAAAGATTCAAAAGTACCACTATTTAAAGTAATGCTTAATATGCAAGATCATGCATCATCCTTCCACATGAAGGATTTTAAAGGGGTCATATGATGCTTTTTTAAAGATCATTAT
>NW_015606616.1:0-562 GCF_001515605.1 Sinocyclocheilus anshuiensis | reverse complement strand
CCCCTTTAACAAACAATGAATATAGAGTACCCTAAATTAAATCTTTGACACAACTGCCAGTTACTTCGTTAATTTAGTCGCTCAGACAAAGATCCAAACGAAGCCAAGCATCAAATTCAACCACATGTCTCAGAGCAACACACAAGTAAGCTATAGTTCCTAAATGAATTACTGTTTTTGAACTAATCGGTTCAGTGCATCCACTGACTCACTCAAAACTAAGGTCACTTGATGTGTTTCTGAAGTAGGACGTGTGTTTGAATGAAGGACTTGAATGAATGATTCAATTCCTCACACTTAAAGACTAACTTGTCTCCACCTAAACAGCATACGTAGCCTATCATGGGTTGCTCTTGGGGATCGAAAAATAGCCTATACTGAAATCAGGAAAAATCCCCTCTAATGCATAAATTAGTTAGCAACTAGTGATTCAGATTCGAATAGCTTTATTTGCATTGTGAAAGTTTTTTTATATTGCCAAAGTGTTAATAACACGTACAAATTTACAACATTCACTCACACACGCACACACACACACACGCACACACACACACACACACAC
>NW_015606615.1:0-562 GCF_001515605.1 Sinocyclocheilus anshuiensis | reverse complement strand
TTTTTTGTGTGTTGTTTGTAACAGATGTATGCCTTTGAAGGCATATAAGCCTGATAGTAAATGATTAAATTTGAAACAAGACATATTAATTTGTGTAAATACCGCAGCATCACACAGGATGTGTCTCTTAGAAAGCTGAGGAGGTTTTCGTTTTTCCTGCCTTCTGTGGTTGCTATTTCACCCTTAACACGGCACCAAATTAAGCTATACACTATAGTTTGTTCAGTTTTGTATTCACATATAAAATCATATTACTGCCTTGTCTGTCTACACATACTACAGTGATGCATCTTACACCTGTGCCAGTAATCTCACTCCTAAATTCAAACCCTCTGTTTATGACAGAAAGTCATGGAGCTGTTTAAAATATGTAAAGCGTTCAAAATAGCCATAATTGCATGCAAATCTTTTTATGATGTTTATATTCTGGTTAAGCCTTTATTTTGAAAAACCTACATTCTCTACAGCAGTGGTTCTCAAACCTCTCTATGAAGTACCCCCAGCACAGCACATTTTATATGTCTCCCTATATCTGACACACCTACTTCAGGTCTTGCAGTCT
>NW_015606614.1:0-562 GCF_001515605.1 Sinocyclocheilus anshuiensis | reverse complement strand
CTTTGTGCGGGTGGACGGGAGGACAGGGGCGGTGTGGACAGTGGATGAGGAAGAGTTTCAGAAGAGAAAAGGGCAGAAAATCCACAGGTCCTCTCATGCTCTTCCCTCATCCTTAGATGAATTACATACACAATGAGATGTTCAAGATTATTAAAATAAGAAATGTGAATTAAATGTACAAAATAAGCTCATTGTTTTGAAAAGTCTGTCACAATTAACGTCTCATATGATGTTTTACAGGGACTACACTTTGAAATGGCCGACACCCTTCTCCCATTGTTCATCCCATGAAGCCTCAGATGTATCAGTAAAAGCCACAAATTCTCAGTGAAATGTTTTCCAAACGTTTAGTGAAGTATGCAGAAAAAATTAAGTTCAGCTTTAGATGTTAGAGTTTTAGGTATGATCCTTAAGGATGGGATATTTGTTAATATTCATTTTTTGTATCTCTGAAGAAATGCCAACTAGTCTTCCTTAAAATGAGACGTTACTGTCTTGCTTTATGTAATTTTATGTATGTAATGTATGTAAGTCTTTAAAACATTACATACATATTTTGTCT
>NW_015606613.1:0-562 GCF_001515605.1 Sinocyclocheilus anshuiensis | reverse complement strand
CAGCATGAAGTGGCCTAGTTTTCATCTGGATAGGATTGACAGATGCTCTGGTGGGGGTAGCGGCTGTTTATGGCTTAGTTGATCCATGGGGAATTTAACAATGTCATTCAGTGCAATGATTCACCTTATGTTATATTTCCCTATAGGCCATTTTCATTCATTTTCTAGGAAGAAAGTGGCCATTGAGTTACAATGTGCAGATGCTGTTTTCTGGCCTGTACTTGTATGCTAAGTAGCTGATGCTGGGTTAAATTCATTTATTTTCCTAATTCACCATTTTAATTAATATTAATTTAGTATACCAGTAGAGGTGGAGACTATAGCTTTTACGATGATCTATTTATAATTCAGCCTCTATTAGAATACTTTTTTATTTAAAATGAACAATAATAATATTTAATTAATTTCAGTTTACTTACTGAATCATTAATGATAACGAGATTAAAAATTATAGGCAGTAGTGTCTCTAATTAGTATGTACACTACTGTCAAAAGTTTAGGTCAGTAAGATTTTATTATTTTTTTAAAGGGGTCCTATTATGCTCTTTTACAAAGTCTTGAT
>NW_015606612.1:0-562 GCF_001515605.1 Sinocyclocheilus anshuiensis | reverse complement strand
TGAATTATTTGGCCTCAACACCAAACGATATGTTTGGCGGAAATCTAATACCATCCAAATAACAGCAAAAAAAAAGCAAAAAAGCAAAAAAAAAAAAAAAACCTTCATTCTTGCTTCCTCATGAGGTCCAAAAAATGTCCCCACAAGGTCAAAATTTACTGGTATTACTAATATAGGGAATACCAGGTCTCTCTCTGTCTCACACACACACACTAATATCACTGAATGACAATAAGAATGTAGTCACTTACATTTGCATATTTCTATTTCTTTTATAAGCTGTACCTATTAACACAAACAATTAAGTTGAAATGCTGGTTATATCCACCTGATTGTGAACTTTGAAGGAGGCATTATGTCAGAATTAGGTGGAGTAATCAGTGGAAATGATAGGTGATTCATCAGGGACACATGCGGTGTGTGAGTGAAAGTCTCCAAGCAGGTACAAGGACACAAATGAGAGCAAATAAATCCAAGTGTCAGGGAAGAGGTGAATGAGGTGGTTGTATGTGTGGGTGATCATGTTTAGCAGAGAGTGGGATCAGGAGAGTGTGGGTGGAAG
>NW_015606611.1:0-562 GCF_001515605.1 Sinocyclocheilus anshuiensis | reverse complement strand
AGAGCGGGAATAAGTGAACAAGCCCATCCGGCGTTTCGAGGAGAAGATGTGAAGAGAGGAGGAGGAGGAACGGGGGAGCAGCTGAAGGACTCCGGCACAGAGGAGATGCCTTGTACAATTGAGCAGCTCTATAATATCAATCAAGCATGACGCGTAAATTTTCTTTCTTGTGCTCGTGTTGATTTATCCTTAGCTTCGCAGTTAATTCAGCTTACCTCCAGAGACCACGCACACTCGTTCTGTTCATATACTTCTTTTAGCACCCCCTTTCTCAATTTACATATGAAAAAACAAAAAAGTTTTAGGTTTCAATCGCTTCTCTCACTTCATCGTAGTTTAAAAATTCCAAGTTATCTTACGATTGTATGTATTAACAAGTTAAGTGATGTTACACGTGAAGGAAAATATGTTGTTTTGATTGTTTCTTCAAATAGACAACTAAAAAACAACTTCATGACCACAAAGTTATCACAGGCTAACGGTTGCATCAGCAACAGGCAAGCGGTAAATGTCAATCCTACTATAATGGTTAGTGCTCACTTTCAAATGTCAGAATCAGGTA
>NW_015606610.1:0-562 GCF_001515605.1 Sinocyclocheilus anshuiensis | reverse complement strand
CACCTGTCAACAGCTTGCACAGAACATGATCACCCCCTTCCAAAAAATATCAGCTCTTAATCGTCATTGAAGTCACTCAGCCAGAAAATCACAGAGAACGTTTCCGCTGTGTTATTTCTCTTGTTGAAAAGTGTCAGATTGTCTTTAAAAATCGGGGGAGGAAAAATTTTGATTTCTAATGTGGAAAAGGTGAGAGGAGCCCACTGAATTAACAAAGTTTTATTACCGTACTCTGAAAGACAACCGAATTTAAAGAACTAAGTAAAATAATGCCATTGTTTTCATTTAAATATGTATCTAAGCAATCAACGTTAAACACTAACCACTGATGCTAAACATGCTATTTGTACTAAGTGTAATTTGTCTGAGCGACAAAAGTTAGTGAATATATTCCAATAAGATGGGCTATTTGCATGTAATAGTTGAAAATATATTTTTGAAGTATTTAAAGGGATGGTTGACCCAAAGTGAAAATTGCCCCTTGATTTACTCACCTTCAAGCCATCCTAGGTGTATTTGACTTTCTTCTTTCAGACAAATACAATCGGAGTTATATTAAAAA
>NW_015606609.1:0-562 GCF_001515605.1 Sinocyclocheilus anshuiensis | reverse complement strand
CAGAGACGTGTTCTCCTGTGATAGACTGGAGCAAAGCTGCTCCAGGTGAGAGATGTGGCGCTCGTAATCAGTGCTAGCCTCTTCCAGGTCAGCGATACGGAATGTATTGGCGGTTAGCGTCGACTGCACTACAGACAAGGAAGCTTCCAATCTTCCATCTTTCTAATGGAGAATAGCCCTGGGTGAAGCCTCGTCTTCACCCTCCAGAGGATGAGAAGCATCGGTCTCAGTGGTCTCATTAACAAAGTTAACGTTAGTTTGACTGCAATTATTAGCATCGGTTAGCACCGGGCTAGTTGAAGTGTCTTCCATCGTGTTGGCAGTTGGGGACGGAGCCTTTTTGACAGTCTTTTTAGATTTATTCATCATTAATATATTGACTTTGCTAACTGACCCAAATAAGTAAGAGTAAATAAGTTTTAGATGATTTATTCCACAAAGTGTGACGGAGCTGGGTGAAAATGCTTCTTGCTCCATGAGTTACTCTCTAGTGCCCCCCCTCGACCTATTTAACATTTGTGACCCTGGACCACAAAACCAGTCTTAAGTCACTGGGTATATT
>NW_015606608.1:0-562 GCF_001515605.1 Sinocyclocheilus anshuiensis | reverse complement strand
TAATGTTCTTTTTAGCAGCATCATATGACCCCTTTAAAGTAATGGTAGTATTACTACTACTAATAATAAAATTATTATTAAAACATGATTTGTTAAGGAATGTGTTCCAGGATTTATTTAGCAGAAAAACCACACAACACCGTATTTCTGGAAAAAAATAAAATAATAAAATAATACATTTATTCATTTTTTTTATATAAAAATATATTAATGAGAGATGCCTTTGATTATTACATTTTAATTAATATTTCTATGCATATTTCATGGCCTTAAAAATGTAATTTTTGTTAAACTTTTAATAAATTGCTGTTAATTGTGTAAGTTTCATGGTTTCAATTAATTTGACATGTTTTTTGATTAATAAAAAATCTATTTAACTATTACAACGGAGAAAAAAAACAGATTTTGAAAAAAATAAAACGTAATTTGGGAAAAAATAAAATGGATTTCATAGGGCCCTACATATGCTTAGTTTTCTCTATGGAAAAAAATATATATGTTTTTTTGGGGTGTAATATAACCTGAACGTGTTCATGAGATTCACCCTAAATGTACTGAATTC
>NW_015606607.1:0-561 GCF_001515605.1 Sinocyclocheilus anshuiensis | reverse complement strand
TGCTCTGATGAAGAAACAAACTCATCTACATCTTGGATGGCCTGAAGAGGAGTATATTTTCAGCAAATCTTCATTTATTTCTTTAAAACCTTTAGCACAGGATTTTCATATAGTTGCAATATAGTTGTGGACGGCTTCAAGTCAATGTTTTGTTCCTTCATTTCAACACTGATCTATTTTCTGTCAATGCCAGAGTCATATATAACAGTAAAATTAAATAAACATCTAAGCACAAATATTAGAACTAATTGTGATGTAGGTATTAAGAACAACACTATTAATAATAATAATAATATTGGCATTAATAAGAAAAGTAGCATGTTGTAAAATAATAAGCCCATGTGGGTTGACCTAGAGTTCTCGGTTGAGCCTGCAGCAGTGATTTATCAGTCACTGTCTAAAGCAACCTGCCAGACTATAACATAACTGCGCTCGGGTTTGGCAGGAGCTGACTGCAGCTTCAAAGTAGGTTCAGCTGATTCATCATCTTCATCTCGACCCAAACCACCATCCTCATCACCTGAGAGAGGAAAAAGAGAGGCGCTATTATAACGTCCTGTC
>NW_015606606.1:0-549 GCF_001515605.1 Sinocyclocheilus anshuiensis | reverse complement strand
TACAAATTGATGCTATACAGCCTAAATGGATATTGATCGCACACAATGATCAAAGAGCGAATAAATCTGAGCAAATAAAGCATGCTTTGATGAGCGAACGGATGATAGAGAGCATCAGTATGGGAGGTCGAGTACAGAATCATAACCAGAAACGACAGCGTTTGACAGCGTCTGACTTCAGGTGACATTAGATATCAGGATGATATCCGGCCACTGTGTACAGTTTACTGTATCATTTTCTCAGTAAATACCCATACAACCTACTACATTTACCAAAATGTGCAGTACACACTCCATCTGCTCTGGTTGTGTGTGTTGTTTATGGGTCGAAGTCTCATTTAATAACCTTTATGTTCAGTATTAGATGCTGTTTCCATATGCTCATTACTAGAATTACTTCTGTGGTTTAGATATTTTTATGATCAGTTTTAGTGCTTTACAGTAACACACAACTGTAGTCATATTTCATTTTGCTCTCTTAACATGACATTTCAAAGTGAACAGGCCATACAAATGTGTGTGTGTGTGTGTGTGTGTGTGTGTGTGTGT
>NW_015606605.1:0-562 GCF_001515605.1 Sinocyclocheilus anshuiensis | reverse complement strand
AAAAAAATCATGTTTCTGCTGGTGTTTGTTTGTTTCCATCAGTCCGCAGGTGAAGTTATGATGCAGAATTCATCCTCTGACTGAATCTGTCTTCCTGTTACAGGAAGTGACATCAGTGAATCTTCACAGAGGATCTCATCAGCAGGTCAGATCAACCCCAGTTTGTCTTTTACGACTTTACTGCGGAAAACAGCATAAAAACAACATCAGTCCATCATTCTGTCTGTATGATAGTATTTATAGTACAGTTAAAATTACATTAAATATTATATACACTCTTACAAAAAATACCATGGTATTACCATTAAAACACACCGTGGGTTTTGGGGCAATACCATTGTACTCTTCAAATGTTAAAATCATATTATATTCATATAGTTATCAAACAGCATCATGTTATTTCTTAAAATATTTATTATAATCTGATAGCATCACTTAAGAAAGTGACTAAATCTCATTGTAAAAAATACTCTTAGTTAATATGCATCAAGTGGAGAACGAAATGTTGTTGGTATGGGACATTTTCTAGTTCAGTGGTGAAAATATGATTAAAATTTCACTT
>NW_015606604.1:0-562 GCF_001515605.1 Sinocyclocheilus anshuiensis | reverse complement strand
GAAGTGATGGTTGATGACCGACTTGTCACAATGCAGGTAGAGATGGTTATTTTTCTGAAAGCATGTGATGCTTTGAAATAAAAAAATGAAAGCATCTGAAGCATTTTTCTTTTCCCCATACCAATGTGTGTAATCTCATTACTTCAGCTAGCTTTACCTTTTTCTTTTTAATGAACTGGGAGAAGGCTTTAAAGGCTATAATTCAACCAAAATATGATTTCTGTCATCGTTTACTCACCCTCATGTCGTTTCTAGTATGTTTGACATTTTCATCTCCCAAGGAACACAAAAATAATAACAGATGTAACTGGCATACTATATAGATCTGTCTGTCCATTTTTTTTCATGCATTTCATAATGCAACCTGACAGAATATTCGTATCTGAAAGAAGGTTTATGAGAGTGTTCTGTGTCGTTTCATTCAGATATGGGATACAGCAGGTCAAGAGCGGTTCCAGTCTCTGGGTGTGGCCTTCTACCGCGGCGCCGACTGCTGTGTGCTGGTGTTCGACGTCACTGCCCCAAATACCTTCAAGACACTGGACAGCTGGAGGGACGAGTT
>NW_015606603.1:0-562 GCF_001515605.1 Sinocyclocheilus anshuiensis | reverse complement strand
ATCTATCTATCTATCTATTACATTTCATCAAACAACTAAAACAACTGTATTTTACATGAAGAAAATCAGAAAACTGTTTTTAGAGACAGCAATTTTATGACAATTAAGCATATCAATTCTCAATTAAAAAAATAGAAATTTGTACAAACTAGTAAAATTGTATATATCATATCATAGCAACATCAAAATAATCTCTTGTAAAATATAAAATATTTTGATATACTTTATATAAAATATAAATGTACAAATATAATAAAAATTTAAAATATTAAAAATTTATAAAATTAATAAAAAAAAATAAACATGAACATGATGTATATTTATATATTTATTTTGAAACAGTATATATAGTGTTATTATAATTTGGGGGCAAACATGCAAACAGGCATTATAAAAATATTACATTGCAAAACATCTTACTAAAAATATAATATATACATATCATGATTTTATTGTGTTTTATTGTGTTAGTTAGCTGTATTTTTTTGTAGTAATTTTTACTTAATCAAAATAACCAAACTGCAGTTTGATTGAGATTAATTGGAATGCACAATGAAAAAAC
>NW_015606602.1:0-562 GCF_001515605.1 Sinocyclocheilus anshuiensis | reverse complement strand
ATTTCCTCTCAACACACAGGAAACGAAAAACGGCCATGTTGGCTCAACAGAAGAGTTGAAGTCTCCTTTAAGTTATTTGAAACGGTTGATCCAACATGGAGAACAACGACTTGCAGTTTCACACGTTACGTCAATTCCGTCTGTAGGCAGCGCATGCGCATTAAAGTTAGGAGCGTAGCTGCTGGAGTGTCATCGGTTGTTTTTGTTTCGATGGACAGCTGACAATTGAGCGAGTGCCCTAGCTTTTAATGTGGCCTGTTATAGACGTTGCCGGATTGCATAAAGTCATTTTAAAACGTGATACCACGTCTGTTCAATGGGTGCTGTGGAAAGCACCGAAGGAGAAAGGGAACCTTTGCTGGTTCCTTCCCAGCCGGCGACAAACACACAGCCTGTGTTCAGCAGGGTGTATAGGAGAAGATGGGTTGTTCTCACCATGTTTTCATTGTTGGGGTTTATGCAAGGACTTGTGTGGAACACCTGGGGCCCGATCCAGATCTCAGCCAAGCATGTGTTCGAGTTCTCATCGACAGATATCGCGGTGCTGGTGATGTGGGGTCCA
>NW_015606601.1:0-562 GCF_001515605.1 Sinocyclocheilus anshuiensis | reverse complement strand
TACTCATTCGTTCAAAACAACAACAACAAAAAAACACCCCTGTTATGAAACTGATGTCTCCTCAGGGTTCTGTGTGACTGTGTGTGTTTGCGGTGCCTAAACATCTCTGAGATTTTCTCTGCAGACCAAAACACACAGGAGAGGGTCTGAAATCACTCTCAGACTCATCAAACAGACACACATCATATACCAAGATATGGGGACTTCACCTGTAAAGAAGTTCACACAGATGAACAACAAGAATGGTAAGTACAGCAATACAAATGTAAAAATGGCAACAGTGAACACTGAATGTGTGTTTTTGCTGACAGCAGTGGAAGAAGCTTTACATGTGATTGTAAATGTTACAGCCAGTAAACACAGAGATGCCAAACTTGTGCCAATATTGAATAACAAAGTGTTCATATTTACAAATGGATCCATGAAAAAAATGTATGCACTCTGTACAGAAAAGACAAACACAAGGATGGAGATTATGGTACAACACTGGTGTGAGAAAATACGAGCAGAAAACAGCGGATATTTCAGTGTCAAAACCCCCTCTAGAGCCACCAGCTGATGC
>NW_015606600.1:0-561 GCF_001515605.1 Sinocyclocheilus anshuiensis | reverse complement strand
GTGGTAAACAGTAATGACTGGTCCTTTCCCTGAAAATTGGATAGGTAGATACAACAAGAATAATTTGTTATTTAGCGCGATGCCTCCATTTATGAAACCTATACTCCTGCGTGTTTGAGAGTAATAGAGAACAGGTTGACAAAATTAAAGTTCTAATAAACCCTGAGATTTATTAAATAAAACAATGCCAAAAAAAACAATAAACTAGTGACAGAATCACATTAATAAAGTTTATCAAGTCAACACATTGATAGAAATGTAACGTGTTACTATATTCAAATACTTCAACCCTTTAAGAGACAAATGAAATAAATTAAAATAAAATAACCAAATATAAATTAATCAAGTAATGAAATTTGTCAGTTACCTCAACTATAATGAATCACCCTTATTCCGAAACAATTGGTACTCACTGGGAAACAGAAATTACTCTTAAACTGACTAGTATGAAGTCAAACGATTCTATTCAAATTAACTCGTATGAAACACTATTACTCTTACTCGGTTGTACCCAAATGTCCATCAATCACCCACAGTGAACACTTTCATTGGGTAAAGCAG
>NW_015606599.1:0-562 GCF_001515605.1 Sinocyclocheilus anshuiensis | reverse complement strand
TTTATAATTAATTAATCAATTAATTTATTTTATTTACTTATTTCACAGTTTTACCATTTTTGGTAATTGAAATGAAGATAAAATTAAATGAAAAATAAATATTAATATTAGATGAAAAACTGCCATGAAACTGCAGCATCACAGCCTGCACAATGACATTTAAAAAAAATGTTTTTCCTTAATACAACAGCTTATAGTTTCATTAATTGTTATAACGTTATTTTAATATAAAAAATATTTTTTGACACACAGTCCCAAAACTTATAGTGACTATCCTGAGCTGACAGCAGGACAAAGGGGAAAATTTATTTATTTTTATAAATAAATAATAAAGAAATAAATAAAAACTGCTCTAATATACTGAAATTTAAAAAAAATAATTAATATAGTCAAAATATAGCTCTTTTTAGCTGCCATTCAATGTTAAATGTTGCTTTTGAGTCATATGGTGTAATTACAACAACCAACAGCGGGGACTATAAGCAAAACTTGACCTCTTGGTTGATAACCACAGACCCAAATGTTGCGAACTATTAGCTTCATCATGTTAACACTAGCATCT
>NW_015606598.1:0-562 GCF_001515605.1 Sinocyclocheilus anshuiensis | reverse complement strand
AAAGTTGTATCCAACGTATAACCTATAAAATATATATTTTATTTTTTAATATAATTAAATAATATACTATTTCTAAAACATCTGTTTTAAGAAAAAAGTTTGAAATGTAATCAATAAATTATAATTCAATATTATAATAAAAAAATATAATGAATAAAAGTGCCAGGATACAGCATTTTATGCATAAAAAAGGCGAATTTGTGCCAAAAAATCTGAGCTAGATTCTTTGATTTGCAGTTCTAGTCTCTCACAGTACCTGACGGGTGTAAATCAAAGTGAGGCTCGGGTGTTTGCAGTATACGGCACTCCAACGGCCCTTTCTTTGTGTGTGGCCTGCGATTAGGGCACCAGACACTTCAGACGTGAAGCCCAGCAACCAAACAAAGACCATCACGGGGAGGAAGTGGTATAATTAACCCTTTCAGGTCACGTATTTCATTCTCACACAATACCCCCATGCAGTCTGTTCCCGCCACCGAGTCCGACAACTATAGACAAGCGCTCGGTGCACATTCCTTACAAAACAACTCTCAGATAGAATTTTTTCCACATTGCAGTGTTT
>NW_015606597.1:0-561 GCF_001515605.1 Sinocyclocheilus anshuiensis | reverse complement strand
GCCAAGACCAAATACATTAACATTGTCATGTACATTACCACGCCATGAGTCATGAGAATTTTTTTTTTTCCAGACAAAATAGTACAGAACTTAATATTGGCCATTTATCAATTATTGGCCATAACAAAAAATAATTATCAACTTATTTGTATTAGTCAGAGTTTAAGTATATTTGCAGTTAGAGGAAAATAAAATGAACTGAAATAAATGTATTGGGGGTGTTTGGAGGTGGGGTACGCAGGAACCTGATGTGTTTTGCATTGACTGAACAGTCTCCAAAAGCAACCAGATTACAGAGCAAGAATGAACAGCTAGAGAAAACCAAGAGTTCATTTGATCTCCTTTGTTCATTTTTCATTCTACATCAACTCTCTCTCTCTTTCTCTCTCTCCATCTGGTATTCAGAGACTCAAACTCAATATCTGTATGTGTCAACACATCATAAAGCAGTGCACCTGGCCTTATTGGCCAGACCTGCTGAACCCTCTCCCCTAGTACAATATTCTAACACCTTCCCTCACACACAGATTACATTTTCTCTGTATTAATTCCCTGGGTACA
>NW_015606596.1:0-561 GCF_001515605.1 Sinocyclocheilus anshuiensis | reverse complement strand
GTTTGATGATCAAAGATGAGTGCACTAGTGCAAAGCAAAGAAGCACTTCATTTCAAGATCAAATATGTTCCTCATTTCAATCAGGGTCACATCTCTTTTTCGAGAGAAGCTGGACTCCCCCTGATACAGCGCCACCACCACGGCATCATCACTTTCATCATCCCAGGCTTGAAAGAGAAATGCTCAGCCGCTGCACACTCAGGGTTAACCGTGGACGTCTTTTCACAACATCAAAGAGCAGGGGAAGGAGAAGTGCATCTCCTTGATTAAGCCACATCTTCTCTCTTCTCTGAAAGTACCAAAAAAATAAGAACTTGGCATTAATGCATCCATCCTCTAAGAAGACGGGCCAGGCGAAGATTTCCCTCCTCTAATCATGAGAACTAAAGGGAAATCTGCTTTGTGTGCATGAATATTGCATTACCTGCCATTTCTTCTCTCTCTCATCCTACCCTACTTTTTTTGTGCCACAAAATTCAGGGTGCTTTCATGTTTTAACACCTTATGTCTGTCCTTTTGTTGTGTAATCAAAGCAAAATGAGTAGTGATAAGCCGAATCGG
>NW_015606595.1:0-558 GCF_001515605.1 Sinocyclocheilus anshuiensis | reverse complement strand
CACACACACACACACACACACACACACACACACACACAGTTTGTTGGAAACTCTTTCTCACTCTTTTTACATTTGACAATGTCAACAAGTAAACATTGCTCACTGGTATCACTGATGCATTTCATCTTTAGCTTTTACATCAATTATGTTAAATGCACTATGCTACCATATTGACATACTATATAGGTTAAAAATGTGATGACACCAGTGTTGTCAAAAAAGCATGTTCATAGCAGTGGTGAGGCTACATAAGGGCCAGGGTGGCACTGGCTCACTCAGATTGACGGCTAGCCCACCCAATCAAATGAGGAAAGAAGAAAAATCCTGTATACATTACAATAATTGCTCAAATACGTGAATATACAAACAACTTGCATGTGTGAACAAGTAAAAGAAAAAAATAAGGAAGTAGTAATAAGATCCTGGCGGATGAGCGCTGATCTTCCAGTTTTGCGCTTCTATTCTGTTGCGAACGCAAGAGCTGTCAGTATAAACGATCAATCCAATCCAAGTGTGCTCCCGCTGTAAAACAGTCCCCGATTGGTCTTTAGTCATCGT
>NW_015606594.1:0-561 GCF_001515605.1 Sinocyclocheilus anshuiensis | reverse complement strand
TATATTATATTATATTATATTATATTATATTATATTATGTGGCACAGTATTGCATTATTTACCGTAGAGTTCAGCAAAGCCGTTCATTGGCACTCTGGATGTTCCAGTGACGAACTGCAAAAGTCTGATCCGCTTTTCGGCATCCATTAACAAGACAGCCTGAGTTGAGATGTAGAGAGACATAGTTAATACCAATAACTTTCGTCTCTTTATACTACAGTAAGGAAAACATTTTCCAGAGAATAAGTTCTCAAAACAACCACGCCAGGGAACCAAGGTAGTTTTTCTCTTAAAATAAATAAATTTAGAATTCTATTCAAATAATCATCAGTAGAAAACCTCTACTTAAAGCTTTTCTAGTTAATGTGCCAGTAATCAACTGGTTTAATTCTGTATGACATTTTTTTGGTGTTTGGCATTTCCATCATATTTTAATGGGGGAACAGGATCAGAAAATGCCACAAGCTGGACTTAAACCTGCACTGTTGGAGCCAGGGGTCAAAGTTGGGCCAGTAAACCCCTGCTAGCAGATGCCATAACTACACCATTCAGGGGGGGGGG
>NW_015606593.1:0-561 GCF_001515605.1 Sinocyclocheilus anshuiensis | reverse complement strand
TGTGCTTCCAGATGGACACATTTCCTTCCTCAGATCTCTGACTAGCTGATCAATCAGCTCTTGTATTGTATGTAACAAAGAAACAAGATACTGCTGTCTAAAAAATGATTCAGTCTCTTTGAAACAACAGCTCACGCATGGTCCCAAAATAGCATATTTTCCAAGAAACGAATTGGCCATGAATCTGCTTTTTGTGGAGGTGTGCCGAGGGTGTGAAGAGCAGGAGGATGACATGAAAAACAGTTGGCCGCAGTGCGAATGTCCTGCTGGATACAGTGAGACCAGCTGGACCTGACATTATGTTCCTCCCACTTCTGTGTACAGGTAAAATTTTAGGACGATGGGCTGGCAACCATGCACGCCTGAGCAGGGGCACCTACAGGATTTCTTCCCAGGGTACGCACAGAGTTTATTTTGGGGGGGATGGGGGGGACCAAATAATCAGTGAGAGCAGAACGAATGTGTCACACTTTTTAAAACTCAACAAAATGGTAAAATACATATATCAAGAGCATTCTCACAGATGAAAACAGAGAACAAAACAGCGTTGGATGAAGTGGA
>NW_015606592.1:0-561 GCF_001515605.1 Sinocyclocheilus anshuiensis | reverse complement strand
GCTGCCAGCTAATCATCAGCGTCCAGTAACATGCACACACCTAACAAACATACATTGACATCCACAGCATCGTCCATCACCAATACAGACAGTCTAATCTTACACTGCTGGCACTCCTGGAGTACAGTGTTTAGAGCAGGATATGATACAGCTGTTAAACAGTCGGTGAAACTGTTATCACAGGAGTCTGCTGAGATTGGTGGAGACTCGCACAGTGTGAGCAGCACACGGAGACTGTGATAATGTCAGGTCCTGATTTCTATTAGTCTTTATTTAAACCATCTGGATGCTGTAATACAGTACAACACTAAATAATGGAATCCACAGCAATGTAAGATATCCACTGTGAGACTGCACTTGTCTTTGTCGATAAAAGCAATGCTTTATACTTTTGTTTAATACATTGTCAGTAAATGGACATCATCTTTGTGAGGTTGCTAAAGTGCACGCTGCACGGGCACTTTACCAACTCTAATAATGTAAGTGATACACTATTATTCAAAAGTTTGGAGTTAATGTTTTTGTAAGAAGTCTCTTATGCTCACCAAGGCTGCATTTATT
>NW_015606591.1:0-561 GCF_001515605.1 Sinocyclocheilus anshuiensis | reverse complement strand
TTTAACGAGTACGAGTACAGAAGCTCAGTATCGGGCCCGATACCGCTACCGCTACCAGTATCGGTATCGGTGCATCCCTAGTAATATATGACATATATTGGCTTATATCAAGAGCGACATTGCCATATATGTTCATCATATAGGCAGTAATATCTATATGATGATTTTTTTATAGGGTATTATATTTGGTTTTTGGATGGATATACATTACATGACATATATGTCCAAAAATGCATTACACATACATATTTGTATGGGCTACATAAATATGGTTTCATATATGTCTATATATTTCATATATCTAAATTTAGTGTTGCTGAAAAGCGACTTATACACATATATTACATTAGCGTATGAGATGGAATCATCCCCAGAAAGCTCTATTAAATAAGTTTAAAAATACTTAAGCAATGCTGCAGTTGTCATGGAAATTCATTGGTCAAAAAGGATTGGAGTCCTTTTTCCAAAAGCATATGGAGTTGTTATTCAACAAAGTCACTGTACATAATAATAATGAACCAGCTTGTGAAGAAAAGTTTATCTATTTCCCTATAAAAAAAA
>NW_015606590.1:0-561 GCF_001515605.1 Sinocyclocheilus anshuiensis | reverse complement strand
TTTTTGGCTACTTACAGATATGCGACTTGCTAAGATTTAAAACCCAACTCATTTTGCCTATTTTAACACAGCTGGAGCAATTGGTTTATTCAAGCTGACCAACCTATAAGATAATCTCTAGAATATATAAAGCCCTTATGACAAATAAACCTACACCTGAACTAGATAAATCTAAAATTAGATGGGAGCATGATCTAGGTATTAGCATAGATGGAGAAGTCTGGTGTGAACTTTGCAAGGAAGGAATCTAATTTGAACTCCAGGAATAGACTTATTCAATTTAATTTTCTTCACCAACTTTATTTCTCCCCATCTAAACTGCATAAGTTTAATAAAAAAAAAAAATCTCACATTTATGCTTCAGATGTGGTACAGATGAGGGAACTTTTTACACTCTACATGGTCCTTTAGTTTATGTGTTCTGGCAAAAATAAATAAATTAAGTAAGTAAGTAAATAAATGTTTCTTGGGTAACTTTGCCAGCTCCAACCTCAAACAAACCCATGAGATAAAGCTTACAGAAATGTTATTACTGATTGCCAAGAAGCGTATTGCAATGAA
>NW_015606589.1:0-561 GCF_001515605.1 Sinocyclocheilus anshuiensis | reverse complement strand
CCTCTTCCTTCGATTGTGTCTACAGTCTTTCACACAGTCTCTTTTCTCCCTCTCTCTCGTAGTCTCTGTCTATCTTTCTCACCATTTTTTTCGCTCTTCTTATTCATGCCCCATCTCTCCTGTTGACACCTTTAGAGTTCAGACACCTCTGTGATTAAGTAGAGGCTGAGGGAAATAGGCTGCTGGGAAGGGAAATAAAAATTCTGTGCGGGTGTTCCATCAGCGGCGCAGACCCATGCCAGATGTGGAACGTTATTTAAGCAGAATGGCCGCGTATGTTTACTGTTTCGTGTTATGTGGTGCAATTTTGCATTGATGCCCAAAAGTGCTTCTTGTTGCATGCAAACAAACAAACAAAAAAACAAACAAACAGTGTTTTACCACAGGAATAATCATAGCACTTTACAATAAGCTCTCTTTTTTTTGCTGAAAATTTACTCACACTCAGGCCATCCAAGATGTAGATGTTGGTTTCTTCATCGGAACAGATTTGGAGAAATGTAGCATACATAATGTAGCATCACTAATGGATCCTCTGCAGTGAATGGGTGCCGTCAGAAT
>NW_015606588.1:0-557 GCF_001515605.1 Sinocyclocheilus anshuiensis | reverse complement strand
TAGATAGATAGATAGATAGATAGATAGATAGATAGATAGATTGCTGCAACATCTAAGTGGAATAAAATAATTGAGTACATTTGGTCAGAATTTAATATAAATACACTCAGGGTAGTGTGACAATAAAGCAGTGTTGCGTGGTGACATTTAACCCTGGATCATTTACAGCAGTGGCTCTCTAACAGCCAGTGACAGGTGTTGTAGATTTAAGTCTGGAAGCAAATGAGCAGGTGGGATCATGAAGGAACAGTAATGCCCTCATGTCTCTCACCCCCTCTCTCTCTCTCAGCAGATTGTTGTCCAGTCCGCTTCAGCCAGCTGCCCACTGGACACACAGAGCACTGAAGAGGAGCTTAGACAAAGGCCATTGAAAGAACACACACATGCACGCACGCACGCACGCACACACGCACACGCACACACACACACACACACACACACGTGCTACTGAACCTTTGGTACACACGGGATTTGAGCCAAGCCTATACTGTTTCTCTTGTATTACAGCAGGAGGGCACTATCTTCTCTAATACATTAGAAGCTGTTGCCCCCATCAA
>NW_015606587.1:0-561 GCF_001515605.1 Sinocyclocheilus anshuiensis | reverse complement strand
AAAATATCGCTAAACAGCCGCTTTGGCATTCCGTTTCGAAACCAAATCTTCCGTCATCGTCTGGTCTGTCTCACCTCACTCTTCTAGTCAGTCAGCTCTCCTCACTCGCTTCAGTTTTAATTGTAGTGTCTGTTCTTTTACTGAACTTAATTATTTTTATTACTATAAAAAGTCAAAACGACGGTGGTGTGGTGGGCAAGTGACGTAACCGGTGTTGCGGCTTAACACCGACTATCGCAGCAAGCCTAATTACAATATTGCGTTACTTCATAAAAAAGCAACTATTTGCATTACTTAGTTACTTTTTATGGAAAGTAATGCATTGTTACTTTTGGGTTATTTATTGCATATTTGTCACATGGGCTGGGCTTGCTTATTTGTTTTTTTAATAACAAAACGTTACATTTTTGGCAACTGTAAAGGCCCTTTCTTACCAAAAGTGAAATTAAAAAGCTTCAGGCTGAAAGAAGTGCCTCAATCAGCACGAGAAAACAATGAGATTGAGAAAACAACAAATGAGAAAACAAAGTAACTTCCGTTACTTATTTGAAAAAGTAACTC
>NW_015606586.1:0-561 GCF_001515605.1 Sinocyclocheilus anshuiensis | reverse complement strand
TTACAGAAAGCACACGGGCCATCGGCCGTTTCAGTGCCAGAAATGTGACCGAGCCTTTTCCCGATCCGACCACCTCGCGCTGCACATGAAACGCCATCTATAACCAAGACTGGAAGACGCCAAAAAAAGTGAAGATACCAGTGGACTAGTGAACCACGTGTTGCCTTTGAACAAGAGTCAACGAAACTAGAGCTCCATGACAAGCTGTGTCGTCCACAGCATCAGGTTTGGGACTTTTCGTGTTCGCTTCGTTTATTTTTTTTCCCCCTTTTTGTCGTTGTCTTCCAACATGCTGGCGATTCCCTGTCCGTTTCCTGCACACTGGGACAATACTGGAACGTGCGTCTACTTACCGACAAAACTTGGAGATGCCAAGTGCCAAACACAAGACTGGAAATATATGAATATCAGGGATAATAAATGGAAACATTAGAATATATGTATTAAAGAAGCCTTTAATCGACCTACATTCCATCACTCGTTCCGTCTTCTGGATTGTTTTATTGCTCTCTCTAAAGCCATTAATTTCAGGTACAGAATAATTTATGTGTGTTACAAGAT
>NW_015606585.1:0-561 GCF_001515605.1 Sinocyclocheilus anshuiensis | reverse complement strand
AACTTTTTTCATTTTAATTTAGTTTAACTTGATGTACTAATATTGACAAAACACAAAAAATGACTAAAATCTTACTTTCAAATTAAGAAAACAGAAAATATTAATAAAAACTCAATTATACTAAAATAACACTTGTACAGATGTAATATAAAAGAAACTGCAATTCATTTTGTGATTTTAGAAGTTGTAAAAACTGCATCAAAACAAAAACGATAGAAAAAAATAAAAATATATAATTTTAGGGTACATCTTAATTTTTGTGCATGTTTTTATTTTTTTTTATAATATTAATTGGAGTGATTGAATATTAATATATAAAAAAAAAAATAAAAAATTTGCTGAGACCCCCTAGTGGGCCCTGGTTGGAGGCTACTTCTTTAATGTATGATGACATGATCTGCATGAAAAGAACATACATGCAGACCTAACCTAATTAATACGACTGGAATTGTCACCATTAGCAGATCGCAGATGTATTACGTGACACATAAAGAAGAACACGATGTATGTCGTATGTAGTATGTCGATCTTCATCATCATTTCACTTGCCACCTCACTAGA
>NW_015606584.1:0-557 GCF_001515605.1 Sinocyclocheilus anshuiensis | reverse complement strand
GTGTTATTGATAATGATTTTACAGATAATAATTAGTGATTATTGAAAAAGGATATTTTGCCACTTGTGTTGGACTGTTAAAATTGTTCTATTGTGTATTTTATTTCTTTGAATTGCAATTTAGTACATTTCCAATTCAACTTTCAGTTCAATTATTTTCAATTTCTGACTAATGAATTTAAAGGGACCCAAATAATGATATATAAACTGTTTGTTCACCAGGGTCTAAAAAAAATACAAGTTGATTTATTTTACAGTAAAATATATAGTGATATATACTTTAAGCATTGAGTATTACATTATCTAATGTTTCTTGAAATACTCTGTGTTGGGTGTATTAGAGTACATCTGAATGAGTAATTCATATTAAAACATTTTTAATAAAATATTTTTTTTTATTACACAGTGGTGGGTTTCTTTGATATCCATTCTATTTTAGTTCAACTTCCTTAAATTCAGATTTAGAGGACTATGCTGCATCCTGTTTGTTACCTTGGGAAATGTAAAATTCCTAATGGTACACACACACACACACACACACACACACACACACACACA
>NW_015606583.1:0-561 GCF_001515605.1 Sinocyclocheilus anshuiensis | reverse complement strand
TGGAATAACAGAAGAGAGACGAGCAGCTTCCTGAGGCCAAGCCAGTGGTTCTGCTGCAGTCATTCCAGAGCAAACGTGACATGACCGCGGCGCTTCGAGGCCCCTTCTGTTCAGATGGAGTCTGATCAAGAGTTCCTGTAATCAGACGAGTCAGTGGATGGGCCACTCGCCAGATAAACTAAACTAGGTAAAACACTGCACCATTCTAACAACCTCTCTTTGCTGGTAGTGATTGGAAGGGCGACTCTTTTTCTGAGAATTCACCTGTGCTGCATGTCTTTGGATTGTGGGGAAATCCGAATCCTTGTCCAAGTACTAACCAAGCCAAACCCTGCTAAGCTTCCACGATCAGACGTATCAATAAATATAAGGTCAAGGTTTGGTCAAGTAGCGATTTAGTAGGGTTAGGGTTCTTGGGTCTCTTCACTTAGACTCATGAATTAGCTAGCTGGTTTGTTGGTTTTGGAATTACGGTGACAAACAGACGTCCACAAACCCGACTCCCGCTAACATCCATCTTACCTTAAACTCCAGCTCCATCCCGGTGACGTTCTCTCCGGA
>NW_015606582.1:0-561 GCF_001515605.1 Sinocyclocheilus anshuiensis | reverse complement strand
CACCCAATTAAGCTAGTTAGTGCGCTTAGCTAATTAACTTTTCGGGTTTTGGATGCTCAAAATCAAATGTTTGCACTGTAGTCAGTGTTATATATACACGCAGCGTTTCTAAAAGCGCATATGGCTGTCTTCTGCCACCTGTCGCCGTGTGTTAGCTAGAGATCAGGGCAGCTAATGGACAGTGTTGCGGTGAATCTGGGCACTGGGGCGGTTAGCTTAGCGAGACAGCAAAGGACAGCACGGATGTCGTGGCAGGCTAGTTTGTCCCTCCGGGACTCTGGGTTGTAGTCATTACAGATTCTAAAAACAGGGCTTGAGCGGGTCTGATAGTAGGGGAGATCTTTAGATTCACATCTGGCCTCCAATCTCATCCAGTCTTTGGCCTTGTTTGATAGATCCGTTTGTATGAGCAGGCTGGGGTCTATTTTGCTTCATCGATTTACGTCTACCATAAGGCATCCTGCATTTTTAAACAACATTCCCCCAGATCCACCCTGTTCCTCTTTCGACGCGGTAGCAAAGGGAAGCGGGTCGTAGAAGTGTGTCAGATCAGGGTTGGGA
>NW_015606581.1:0-561 GCF_001515605.1 Sinocyclocheilus anshuiensis | reverse complement strand
TTCCCAATGAGAGCCATTTGTTTTGACAGATGCTTGTTCTGGGGCTGCAGCCAAGGCTTGTCTGATTTTCTGGATATTCACACAGTATTCACACAGGGTTATACTTTGTTGTTTAGACACACAATACTGTACAGTTGCCAGTTTCTGGATAATTATGTCGGCATAGACATATTCATCCTGGGCTGAATTCAAAGTTTGGAGGGAGGAAGAAGAGGATTATGGTATGGGGCAGTTTAATCCATTCTTATTACTCTCTCACTAAGTTTACAGCTGCAAATATACAGGCCTCTGCTAAACTCACTTAAGTCAAATTACATTGAACTCTCGGTGGGTGGAACGAACAGTGCAGCACTAATTCCGTAAACAACTACAAATCCTTTGAACATAAAGATGTCTAGTTTGTGAGAGTAATGCCTAGCACACTCGACGAGACGGAAGCCTGTTGCCCTGCGTACATTTCAAGAGTGTTTCTTGCACTAATTGCAGACTAGTACATCAGTTACAAGATTCATTATCCTCCCCATAGCTACGCTTCTGAAATTTCCTTCTCACAAACTCATG
>NW_015606580.1:0-561 GCF_001515605.1 Sinocyclocheilus anshuiensis | reverse complement strand
AACTGTGAGCGGACACCGCCGCTTCAGGAGATTTGTGAGCGGACACCGCCGCCTCAGTGGGACTGTGAGCGGACACCGCCATCTCGGGGGAACTGTGAGCGGACACCGCCACCTCGGGAGCTTTGTGAGCGGACACCGCTGCATCGGGGGAACTTGGAGTGGACACCGCCGCTTTGGGAGATTTGTGAGCGGACACCGCGGCCTCGGGGGGAACTGTGAGTGGACACCGCCGCCTTGGGGGGAACTGTGAGCGGACACTGCCTCTTCGGGAGCCTTGTGAGCGGGCACCGCCAATTTGGGAGCCTTGTGTGCGGACACCGCCGCCATGGGAGGACTGCGAGCAGACCATGCCACTCGCACCGACATCACGGGGGGTTCCTGCACGCTGCGTATTAGCCCGGGACGCTTCGGGAATGGGCGTGAGGTCCTGGGAGCCACTGACAAGACCACTGAAGCCTCTTGGATCGCCGTTCCGGGAGAACTGTGAGTGGGCTCCGCAGCTAACTCCACGCTGAAGGCTGAGCCGCTCAACTGCAGAGCCAGGTTAATGTAGTCCTCCAG
>NW_015606579.1:0-561 GCF_001515605.1 Sinocyclocheilus anshuiensis | reverse complement strand
GGTTTTATTTCTATTAATTGTGCAACCCTAATGTTAAGCGTCATGTTTCTTAAGAAATCAACATTTCAAAACGTTCTGCCAAGTACAAAAAGATCATTTATTGAATCCAGGCTGTAAAAATTAATCATTGAACGTCCACACTTTTTTAACGTAAGATGGATACATACATCAACAAAAAATGAATGTCACTGATGTCTACTGGGACAAAAAATACTTGGCTAGGCCAGTCATGGTTGGGTAATCAGTGGAAAGCTGGATAAATCCTATTATTGCTAAACACCAGAGAAAATAACAGTTAAATGTGTGAAAGTGCATCAAACTCAGCAGTTTCTGGCTGTGTGTGGTGCCTGCTGCTCTCCATATCCTTTAGAAAGATCCCAGTGTTAGGAAAGAACAGCTTATTTGTGTCCAATTTTTTAGAAAGTTAATGCACACATTTCAGAGCAGATTGTTTCGTGAATATGTCACAATGTAATGCAGACTTTGTAAAAAGGCTGCTATTAAAGGATGGCACACTTAAAAACTATATTGGACTTGACAGCAAAACCACAGTCTTAGCAG
>NW_015606578.1:0-561 GCF_001515605.1 Sinocyclocheilus anshuiensis | reverse complement strand
GATCAAGAGAAGAGATACTAGCAGATTCTTGTTTACTGTTACTGAGGTGTTTTTGGAAATGATTTCACAGGGCTAAATCAGTGCTAAGCCAAGTGTGATTCCAGACTCACAAACTGGCATATGGTGCATCAGACCGCCAAGAACTCTCACAAGGCTTTTTTTTAAACATTAAGATGTTTCTTAAAGTCTTACGTGCTTACTTTGATACTTTTACTCCGAACCTCAATATGTTAGCTCGGAACATGTTTCTCGCTTGTTTTTATCGTGTATTATCAGATTCCATGTTGCTTTTTCTCACTCATACAATACTAAACAGACATGGCGCGTAGCATTTCTCGGTATGGTATTTCTTCATGTGTTGAGTAACACAATATACACGCCGTGGCAATCCTCCAGACGGAGTCGGCCAAAGTCGAAACAGCTCCCACTCTTCTTTCAACATCTCGCCTTACTCCTTCTCAAAGCCCCTCTTTCCTTTTCTCCTCTTTATGGTCATTTGCTTCCTTACTCTCTCTTTCCCTTCTGTGTTTTTGTGTTCTGAATCGTCCTTCACTTGGACTC
>NW_015606577.1:0-561 GCF_001515605.1 Sinocyclocheilus anshuiensis | reverse complement strand
TGGACTGGCAAAGAACACCCAGGGAGTTACGAAAATTTGGTAAGGCATCCCTATAACCGAGAGAAAACTTTTTAGAGAGCAAAATAAGAAATCGAATTTCCCGCAATTTTTAAATCAGGAAAAAAACTTAACCCGAACACACGGGCAAAAACCAACCTCGTGGCTAGAAAGGACCGTCAACGGGTGAACCCAGAGCCTGGCCTGACCTCAGGGATGTGAGTTTTGTCACAGTGCTGTCCGCAAGGTGTAAATAGATGTTAAAATTGATGTAGAAATAAAGAGACGTCATGAATGTAGTGCTATAAGGGGAAGGGAGCGGAGGGAGGAGGGACCAGTGCGCCAGAGACTGAAAGCGGGGCGGGATGGAGGCGCTCTGCTCCATGTAATACAACCATAGTCAGGGTAAAATACTCATTTTACCTTAGTTTATTTCACTTAAACTAAGCTTTTGGAGCAGGAAGCAACAAAGCCGGAGTCGTAGAGGATCTTAGCAGAGTACTGGGGATTTTTTTAAGTGGCCCTGACAATTTGTTCCTTCGGAGGAAATTATTTTTGAACAGA
>NW_015606576.1:0-561 GCF_001515605.1 Sinocyclocheilus anshuiensis | reverse complement strand
AGCCTTTGCGGTCGTCTTCAAGGGAAGACATAAAAAGGTAAATAATCACATGACTGGCTAGAGCCCTTGCGGCTGAGCATCATTATTCACTGCAAATCTGGGCCATGCGTGTTAAATGCATCTAGTTTCTCCTATTTGCATTCCAGTTAAAGTAAGGCATTCACATTTCTAATTTACGTTGGTTAAATGCATGTTAATATAGATTTGTGTAGTGCATGCATTGTGCTTTTACACATCTTACGTGAGATCTCGATCATAGCCGTTCTTGATTAGAAACCATGGGTTGTTTTTATGTAACGTGTGCTAGAATAGGTCACATACTGCTGGAGTCATTCATTCATAAAACAGCCTCCGTGAATAAGCCGTCTGACGTCAATAGGACTGACCGGTCTACTTGTACGTTTGGGCGGAGGGACAGGACGCACATTTTATTATGGATTTTTGTGCTTGATTTTGACACTGCCTAAATACACAAAACAAATTCACTGGATGTTATGAGAAAAAGGCAAGCTGCTTAAACATTATTGCATTAAACTAGCTAGTATCTATTTTTGATATGAG
>NW_015606575.1:0-561 GCF_001515605.1 Sinocyclocheilus anshuiensis | reverse complement strand
GTGATAAGATTTAGACGTTTGTTCTCTTAGTTAGCCTATCCAGTTGTATCCTCCTTGTCGTAAAGCTCACAAAAATACTTTGTACTATATAACTGGGGGAAAAAACCTCAAGAGCAGATGCATTACAGTGATTGGAGCTGAAATGGCCTATCTGTGGTAATCTGAGTGAGCCAACACATAAGAGGTGAGACTGGTGCCCTTAAAACAACTTTTCAGGCTGAACAAGTATCAAAAGTTTCTCAATCACGGTCATCGCCTTTCACTCTCCCTATATATTTTTTTCCGCCTCAGAACTTCTTTCCCGAACTCAAACCATTCGATTTCTATTTATTTCCCCCACCACCGTTCACTCAGCCTTCTCATCCGATTTTACCATTTTCACACCTCCAAGCCTCAACTCCGGCTATTAAACCCCATTCTTCGCGAGCGGTGACCGAGTGGCCGTCACTCTCTTTCCTGTCGCGTTCTCCATCCCATCTCGTTTTCTCATCGTTTTGTATTTAATTAGCTAATGCATTCATCATTTACGCCCCAATACCTGCACTATTAACATAACCTTTC
>NW_015606574.1:0-561 GCF_001515605.1 Sinocyclocheilus anshuiensis | reverse complement strand
TACATATTGTAAAAAGGGGCATAATATGTCTCCTTTAAATGAATGCAGCCTTGGTGAATATTACACTCTTCTTTCAAAAACACAAAAAGTCTTACTGACTCCAAACTTTTGAACAGTAGTGCAATATTTAAAATCCTAAAATATTCCAAGATTAATTTAACACTTGCTCTTAATAGCTGCATATATCTTAACATCTGCAAGATGCCCTTACTTAGTATAGAAGGAAAAAAAGGTAAGATTAAAGGGGCAATTTTATTCATTACTACACTCATATAAACCATTTTATTGCTATCTGATTTGACTGTGAAAAACGAACCGGTCAAAACATCTACAGTACGCTACAACAGCAAGTCACAAGTTATTTTTTTCCAGCTCTCATTGCTTTCCTCTTTTGCTGAACTGTTTGATTCAATCACCAAACCCCAGTTTCTTCCATAGGCTATATCACAGCTGGCTGGCTAACGTGAATAAATGTATTTACACAGTTGTGGCAGGTTGTCTGAGCGTGTTCTCTGGGATACAGACATGAGTAACGGGCGCCGTTACGCTATCAGACCTCTG
>NW_015606573.1:0-561 GCF_001515605.1 Sinocyclocheilus anshuiensis | reverse complement strand
TGTGTGTGTGGGTGTGTGTGTGTGTGTGTGCGTGTGTGTGCGTGTGTATGCGTGTGTGTGTGCGTACACTGTGGCATGATGCACCATGATGACTCACACAGCGCAACACTAGTGGAGGCTGTTGTCAACATAGACAATTGGGGGGGGGGTTGGGACTATAAAATTGCTAAAACATTTTTTTCTTTAAATATTGTATAAAGGAGAAAAAACTGAGAGGGAATAGTGTGAGGATGTCATCTGTCTTCCTCTCCTCTGAGAATGATCCCTTGGAGACAATGTTTGCTGTTTTGTTCTGTGGTTCAGTTCTTTGATTATCCTGCTCGTTATAATTTTCCCACAAGTGTCTTTGTTAAATTTCACTGGGATTTCAACAGCTGGTACTAAAGTTATGAGCTGAAGCAGACAGCACTCTCTTGCCTGTCAAATCCATCCCCCTTCACCGTGCACAAATATTGCTGCATGCAATGTAATGAAGGTGAAGGTTAGTAGGGTACAACGGGGCTAAAGGCGCCCCGAGGTAAAAGGTGCCTTTGATATTATTTTCATCTAAACCACTAGATG
>NW_015606572.1:0-555 GCF_001515605.1 Sinocyclocheilus anshuiensis | reverse complement strand
CCGAGGTAAACACAGCAACCACACAAGCTAATAATAAACCTCAAACGCCACAAACCAATCCTGTTTCTCAGAACAGGGATCTATCCCACTGTCACCTACGCACATAATAACCCCAGTCAACCCGGAGTCATAATCACCCTCGCAAATATTTGGGCACACAGACATTCGTACAGACACTCACACATACTATATTTCAAAGACGAACATAAACCTCATATGTATATGTGTATATGTATATGAAAATTGTATTTAAGTGAAATCATGAAAAACAGTAGAAGAAAAAGATGACTGTTAAGGTTTCCAACCACATCTTTTCTATGCACAACACTTATAATCAATTACTTAACTTACAATATGTATAATGTATAATATGTATAATGTACACAGGCAAATAAACAACAATCATAAATAAATAAATTTGATATACAGATTGTGGAAGTTGAGAAACATGGTTAATTACAATACCTCTACACATAACCCATATGTATAGTATACATGTATGTATGTATTTGTGTGTGTATGTGTGTGTGTGTGTGTGTGTGTGTGTGTATCTAT
>NW_015606571.1:0-561 GCF_001515605.1 Sinocyclocheilus anshuiensis | reverse complement strand
TATATATATATATGCATATTATATATGAATAAATATATATATGCATAATGTATTTACATATTAATAAGAATGTAAAAATGACAGATAGATGAGTATTATTACCTATTGCACAACTCCACCAGACCTGAATTCATGCCGTTAGAATGACTCTTTGCTGTTTTGTGCTGACCACAATATCTTAGCATGCACTTTCAGTATCACACAAACGGTGTGCTGTGGCCATCATTGCAGTGCAAAAGTCTCCAGGGCAGAAAACATGAATCATCTTTTTCACCAGATATAAGCAACGATCTCCCACGCCAACGAACATATAGGCCTGAGATCTTGCACATTTAAAACATCACTTATTTGCAGTCTGTCACAGTGTTTTTCTATAGGGTTGCAGCTGCGTCGTCAGTGTTGGAGTAGAAACTGACCTCAGATCAGCGCTGTGTGGCTCGTCTGCTGTGCAAAGACACTGTGAAATGTGCTGGTATTAGTTTATGTAATTGCATTACTCATAAAGTAAACACACGCCTGCCAGATTCGACATTATTCCTGATGAAACTGTTAACGTTTATT
>NW_015606570.1:0-561 GCF_001515605.1 Sinocyclocheilus anshuiensis | reverse complement strand
AGGACGAGAAGAATCAGATGATGACAACAAATGTCTGGCTAAAGCAGGTGTGTGCAGCAGGAAAGTTAATATGTGGAATGGAGAGAAAAATTGTAATGATCTGGCACCGTAAATTAGAGCAAAGTTCAATAAAATGATTCAATAATAATAATCAAAATAAAATTGGCAGATAAGTATAATGGTGGCAGACTTTTTGTAGTGATTTAGTTTTTAATTTCCTGAACATTTGTGGCCTCTCGCTCAGGAGTGGAATGACTATAAACTACGCTGGAAGCCTTCAGACTACGACAATGTGACTTCTATCAGGGTTCCATCAGAACTAATCTGGGTCCCGGATATAGTTTTGTACAACAAGTGAGTAACAATTTATCTGCGCTAAACAACACTCATAAATCCCCACAAGTTAAATGCAAAGAAATCAAGCCAGAGCGCAAGATGTTAACTGTGTAGTGCTGTGTAGACTCTTTTAAATGCCGAGTTGGTTCTCAGAAGCGCACAAGCAGTGACATGATCTATAACAGTGTTTCTCAACCAGGGGTCCGTGGACCCCTAGTGGTCCTT
>NW_015606569.1:0-561 GCF_001515605.1 Sinocyclocheilus anshuiensis | reverse complement strand
AGTGTGAGAGAGAGAGAGAGTGAGTGTGTGTGTGTGTGTGTGTGTAAAGAGTTTAGTCAGCACTAGCATGTGCTCTGCTGTAAACACATTCCGGTTAAACCCATTAAACACACAACAAATCATGGCGCTAGCAACACCAGGGTCATGGGTTTGATTCCCACGGAAAGAACTAATAAAATATATATCTTGAATGCAATGTAAGTTGCTATGGATAAATGCGTCTGCCAAATGCATAAATATACTGTAAATGTGAAGAACAACGGCTGGGGGGCTAGAAAGTGGTGCTTCGGTGGTTTAGAGCCAACAACCTTCTAAAATGTCAATTTCACTGTATAGAAAAGAGCAGGAATTCTGGTCTGTTTGGCTTCTCTCGTTCCAAGGGTTCAAGTCTCAAAGGCAGGGTCACGGAAACCCGATCATGTGACCTCCACCTGTTACTGTCACAGAATGGATATTAAAGGAATAGTTCACTCAGGAATCTGCTCAACTAATGCTTGACATTACAAAAGTTGAAATGCAAAAAATAAAATGCAGTGTTAAACTATATAATGCTATATATAT
>NW_015606568.1:0-561 GCF_001515605.1 Sinocyclocheilus anshuiensis | reverse complement strand
AGTTTTAATTTTTCAGATTACAATATTTATAATTCTCAGCTCTCCAAAAATGTGCATTTGTCAATATTTATGAAATGTTTCAAGACAGATACATACTAAATGGTTTACGTACAAAAGTGATATTGCTGACAGAAATGTTCTGTTCATGTTTAAATTCACCAAAACCTAACCTGAGTATCTGCAGTGTGCACTGAGAGTTTGCCAGTAGAGTGGAGATTTCAGTCACTCCTGAGTTTTCTAGTTTATTTCCACTCAGATCCAGCTCTTTCAGGTTTGAAGGGTTTGAATGAAATGCTGACGCCAGAGCAGCACAACCTTCTGCTGTTATACTGATGCAATTAAACCTGTATAAGAAAGTAAACAAATAAGCTATACATATAATTATGGAACTAGTAGATTTGGCTATTACTACTTTAGTCCACCAATATGAGAATTTCATAATAAAATTATTTTTAGTAGTTGGCCTTTGTTTTACAAATTGACTAAATTACTTACTTCAGCTTTTTCAGTCTACATTGTTCATTCTTAAACAGAGTCGAGAAGATCTTCATTCCTGAGTTT
>NW_015606567.1:0-561 GCF_001515605.1 Sinocyclocheilus anshuiensis | reverse complement strand
CAAAATAATGATATTTAAAAAAGCATCATATGACCCCTTTAATCAGTTTATTTTTATAGGGTTATTTTGTGTCAAGTCTTACGCGTTCGCAGCAGTGCAGCTGACAGATGGCATACAGCAGCACAGTACAGTACAGACTCATTTCCAGGGAAAAGGTGCTTTCAAAAAGCACTGCAAAATCCTCATCCAAGCGCTGAAACAACACCAGCAATGCATGCAAAACAAGTCATATTGCATATTTAACAACAGAAAATCCCAGTAAAACAGTCAATCTTTACATTTTGCCTGAGTAAATCTCACTACCTTAATACTAGGGTGTTTGTGGGGTGTTGTGGGTATTGTTTAGTATTTTGGTTTTTAGCTCATTACATTGTTGCATGTTTTTCTTACTCACTACTGTACTGTTAGATGTATGCATGCATTTATTTATTTGTATTTATTTATTATTTACATTTATATTAATTTTTATTATATTGTTTTAAATTAAATATACATACAACATATAAAAATAGTATCAAATTAAAATATTTAGTTTTTTAAATAGTTGGATTTGTTTTAAAT
>NW_015606566.1:0-561 GCF_001515605.1 Sinocyclocheilus anshuiensis | reverse complement strand
TTGCTACAAATATACCCCAGCGACTTAACACTGCTTTTGTGCTATTTCAAACAGAAAAAAATATTATTTTAGTTACCCCATTTGCTTGTTCTAAGCAAAAACTCACTTAATTTTGACTTTTAGTTTTTTTTTCTGAAAACAAGACAATAATTTTTTACTTGTCTGGAAAATCCTTCTTGATTTAAGAATTTTTTAGATATCTTAGCTGGAAACAAGACAAAAAAATATATGATCAATCTGCAAAGCGGTGACCGTAAAATATGTATTTTAGGTATGGAAAGGACATATTTTGAGTTTTGATTTGGGATATGGTCATTGCGCACACAGTCCTCTGTCCTCTTTCTGGAGAACTAAAATATGGTCACCCTAGCTTATCTAGTGCATGCATCTTAATTTAAGAACGTTTTAGATATTTTGACTGGAAACAAGGCAAAAATATTAAGTAAGATATGCCTTTTTTTTTGCATCTGACCTCACAGTCTTGCCCTGCTCTCTCAACATCTTCACCATGTCAGCGATGGGATGCTGAGCCTTGGCCGCACAGACCCCAGCCTGCGCAGA
>NW_015606565.1:0-561 GCF_001515605.1 Sinocyclocheilus anshuiensis | reverse complement strand
GAAGGCCTCCTGAAGTCTTTCTCATTTTATGTGGAGCCGTTACAAAAGCTAGCATCTAAGACAAGAGCAATCTGGTTCTTATCATTATGCTAATGTTAGCCCAACATTTAAGCATTTAGTGGAGAAAAGAAGGACATTTAAAAGCGATGAGATCCCCTCTTAAGATAAACCCCCATTATATGCTAATTGTTTCTTAGTTACAGTTCTTTCAGATCGTTATCAAAACGGCACGATTTAGACTGTTTGTTGAGTGTTAGGCGGAAGTCAGTTATTTTCACTTGTCGATAAAAGCAATTTTGTGTTTCTAAGTTTCCTGTTAAATATGTTTGATGGTGAGTTTTGTATATTATAATTTTGCATCAAAGCGGCACATTAGAATGTACATTTAGGTCTTATTTGCTTAAACAGAAACCTTGTGGTGTAATTTTTTTAATTTGACTGAATGAATATTTGAAACATTTACTTGGAATATTTAAAACATAACCTGGTTTTGCATTACGTGGAAACTTCCAGTGGCTTTCAAGATAAAACTCAACCGTAATGAGACTAAATTAGTGTAAT
>NW_015606564.1:0-561 GCF_001515605.1 Sinocyclocheilus anshuiensis | reverse complement strand
TACAATGGTGGGGGTAGTAATGGAGCACTGGGTGTTTGGTGGTGGAGCAGGTGCTGTAAAGTGGGTAATGGATTGAGATGAAGCTGCAGATGCAGTCAGTGTTACATAAAGAAATAATCCCATCATATGACTGTTCATTATTTGGTATAAAACTATACCTGTTAATTTTTCAGCAGTTCTTAGTTGTTCCATTACAGAGACAAGGAACTGTTGATCTGGAAAGTAAATCAACATTAATAGTCTAATACAGGTCAGATCATTACTAATTGAACAGTTCTGCTGTTTACTCACCATTTTTCATATTCTCTGCAGTGTCTTTAGGGACAGTCAGGATGAAGATGCTTCCCTTGCTGTCCTTCACATTCACATTGTTGTTACACAGAGTAATGAAGAGCTTTTATACCCAATCAAATCAATCAGGACATAACAACATAGACCTGTTCCATTCATTATTACTAATGCTTACCAACATATGTCATTGCACTTTTCTTTTCCCTATTGGTTCCCATGAATTGCCAGGAAGGTTTTACGATTCAATAATTAATAGATTAATTAATTAAT
>NW_015606563.1:0-560 GCF_001515605.1 Sinocyclocheilus anshuiensis | reverse complement strand
ACACACATTCAGAGCCGCATTAGTCTCAATACTCAGGAAACACACGTCAGAAAGTGTGTGTGTGTATGTGTCTGTGTGTGTGTGTGAGTGTGAGTGTCTGTGTGTGAGTGTGTGTGTGTGTGTGTGTGTGCGTGTGCATCTGTGTGTGTGTGCATCTGTGTGTGTGAGTGTGTGTGTGTGTGTGAGTGTGTGTGTGTACCTGGCACGTCTAGACTCAGAGCGCTGCGGGACACTGTGACTTTCTCTTCTGAGTTGCGCACCCAGTCGATCATCCCTCGCCAGCCCTTCAGGGGGAAGGTCACGTCAGAGGTCATGGTACGCGGACGCTTCTGGACGCTGAGCTCTGAAGAGACGGTCAGAAACCAGAGTCAGAAACACACGCTCACACATCCACCTGCTGCCTCGTACTCCTGACCCCTTTCACACTCACCAAGATTGTCGGTGACCTCATAGATGTCCTGGAAATCTCTCATCTGACGTCCGATCATGTCAATGAAGCTCTCGATCAGACTGAAGAATTCCTTGATGTTTGCGCCCATCTGCAGCAGAGCAAAACAGCA
>NW_015606562.1:0-561 GCF_001515605.1 Sinocyclocheilus anshuiensis | reverse complement strand
ACTTCTCTGAAGTTGTCCATTGATTTTTAATACAAAAGTTTGCGTGTTTGAACATTTTACAACCTGGACATTTTAGAAAAATGATTTTACATAGATAAATGTGGCGAGGGCATCCTGAAGATGACTGTCTTACTGTTTTTTTAATTAGTCAAATGATTTTTATTCAAAATTGTTTGTTTGACCATTAATACTTAGAAACGTACATGTTGCCAGTTGCTTGATCTGTTTTTGATCCACCAACAAAAAGAGAACCAATAAAACCACATCAGAATTAACTGTTCATTTCGGAATGAATCAGCGTGTTTGAAGGAATCTGTTGAATGAATGATTCAATGACTCACTCATTATAACAGAGACTTGTTTCATTCCTGAATAAATCAGTATCTTTGAAATAATCAGTTGAGTTAATGATTCAGTGACTTACTCTTTATAAAAGACACTTGTTTCATTCCTGAATGAATCAGCGTTTGAACTGGACTGTTTATCAGCACTGTTGAAAGGCCGTTCAGCCAATCAGATTCAAGGGTTCGATGTGTAATTGACATTCAACATTACCAAAGT
>NW_015606561.1:0-561 GCF_001515605.1 Sinocyclocheilus anshuiensis | reverse complement strand
GGTATCCAAGCTGCCTCAGCTGTATCGAGAGCATTATAAACAAGACCTACCCAGTGAAGCCCTGAAAGACCTGGAACACTGGACGCACATTTGTACTGTAAGTTTACAGATGCCTGATTAGCCTGTCATCTGATGTCATTAGAACACAGTAGCATTATGTGTAATTGTGTCATTAAAGGGATCAAGACATGAGAATCAATTTATGAAAACAAATTGCAACCTTCAGAACTTAAAATATCCTCCCAAGTTCAATTTTTTTTTTTTTTACTGTTTATTGTTATAAGACCATTTTGAAGTCAGAAATCCAAACTCATTAACATAATGCACATTTACCTTGTTCTTTTGTTGTTCCTGGCTGTGTGTAGCACCTACTGCTCTGCATATTTGCCAGTTTAATTCTAAGGGTTGGAGAGAGAATTGGAGACAATTCATGTGATTCTCACCAAACTTGGTCAACATTACGCCAAGACACTTATCCACCTTTTTCTTGTCGTAAAAATGGGCGCGGCCATTTGGAAATTCTATGGGTCTGGCTTCCGGTCTCATCTGCGTCCAGCTATT
>NW_015606560.1:0-561 GCF_001515605.1 Sinocyclocheilus anshuiensis | reverse complement strand
GACAAAATGTATCCCCCCAAAAAAAAAAAAAAAATGTCAGAATTTTCTTAAGCTCATTATATTGCAAACTAAGTATGGTTTTCTTTCTTCTGCAGAACACTACATAAGATACTTTGAATAATGTCTTGGTTTTGCCCATATTATGGAAGTCAACGCAACCCAAAATGTTCAGGCTCCAAAAAGGGCAGAGTGAAATTGCTAAGCCTTTTGAAATGACACTTACTTTGCACAATGTAAAGAACTAAATTTAAGCAATTATTCCCTCTTAAATCAAATCCAAACATTAATCAACACATACAAAAACTACATAAAACATGTAAAAGATTTACAGAAAATCTCTCAAATATTATTACTGCATGCAAATTTTCAAACTTTGTATACCAAGATGCAAGGTGCCAGAAGGTTTTGTGCTCCATGGAAGAAAACAATATCATACCGGGCTAGTTTAGAACAACATACTGAGATGGGTAAATGCCAGAAGTTGTATTTTTGGGTGAACTATTCCTGGGTGAAGGTTTTACTCTTTCCACATTTCCCTGATGTCATTAGTGTGTACTTGAA
>NW_015606559.1:0-561 GCF_001515605.1 Sinocyclocheilus anshuiensis | reverse complement strand
TTTACCCTCTGTGTAGTAATACCTGGTTGGAACCATTTTTTGGATTTTTTTTGGGTGTTCACACTTTGGGAACGGGGTGTTCATGTACATGTACATTTTGTATGTGGTTCAATTGTGATGTCCTCTTTACCACCTTTTCCGGGCCAGACACAGAGGAAGTCGCACTCCAGTAAACATGGTTTTTGATGCTTTTCAACCATTTCTTCACCACCTCGCATTCCTTCCTTTGCGAAAGCTTTTCGAGTTTCTTAGACAAACCTGTACACATGAAAAGATAGTTTGTACAATTATTATTTCAAGATCATCAAATCAAAAATCTACACGACCAAGCCTCTAAAAAAGGTGTATTGTGTATATAACTCAATGCTAAATAGTTACCTTGTTCAAAGCGCCACACATCATAGAATTGAGTGATTCTGCGTTCTCTTAGGTACTTCTGAATTTGCGGATGGCGATCGGTGACTATGCAGTCAACCTCCAGCTTATTAAGGCAACGTTTTAATCCTTCCTTTTCCATCTTGTAACTTCCACCGACTTCGTTGCTCTGTTGTTAGGTACACA
>NW_015606558.1:0-561 GCF_001515605.1 Sinocyclocheilus anshuiensis | reverse complement strand
TCTCTGATCTATTGTTCTGTTAAGGCAAAATTAGGCCATGATGAAGAAAAACTCTGTCCAACTACAGTGTAAAAGTAAACAAGCTGCCATCATGTAATCTAACAGCTGGCACACTTAGGGTTTAAGCAATTGATGCCGTTTTGGTCACACACAAAGTCGTAGTTACCATAGTAGAGACTTTGTATACAGTACTTAAACTTTCTGTCATTTGTCAACTGAACGTATTTAAACGTAGACTGGCCCCTGGTTCAACTCAATTATACTGTACATTGAGAAGTTATTAAGCTTGAATTTAAAGCTGTGTTGTCAACTAAACTAAAACTATCTAAAATATATTAATTAATTAAAATAAAGCTGAAATAGAACAAAAAATAGATATTAGTTTAAAAACATATACTGAAATGAAATGTAGAAATGTTGCCTTGGCAGCTAACTGAAATAAAATAGGCCTAAGTTTAATTTGAAGTACTAAAATGACTAAAAATAAAACTGAAATAAAAATAAAGATAAATAAAAATAAAAAGATAAAAAAAGAAAAACTCATAAGAATGATAAAAGTAC
>NW_015606557.1:0-561 GCF_001515605.1 Sinocyclocheilus anshuiensis | reverse complement strand
CCTTGACCTTTTTTTTTTTTTTTGCTGCATGAGAAGCACAATTTATGATACCATTGTTGTCAGATTTTATTGACATTTATACAAATAGCTGCCCATGGCATTATCAGGATGGCTGTGAGTGAACCGACTTGATCCAATGAGGGCTTTAAAGATGCTGGGATGACATTACAACGATGATAGTTTATGACACACCTTAAGAGTTTCCTCTAAATGAGAAACCTCCATTTGGATTTAAGAGATATAGCAGACTGGCCCCAAAGCATCATAAATCACATTATTATTTGATTAGCGTTGAAATCTATTAAAATGATGTCTTCCCATACTATCACAAAATGCTGGCATGATTTATAGAGATTCTCAAACGTATCTTAAATCATCTCTTGCTGCCTCCCTGGGCTCTATGAATAGCCTGACCCTCTATAGATAGTCCTGCATCTCTTGATTGGGCCTCATATAAGCCTCATGCTCTGATATTTGACGACATAATTGCCTCTCTCATAGTGCTGCTGCTAGCGGTGCGCTTTGTAAAAATAGTGCATGTGATCTAACAGGACCTCTCAC
>NW_015606556.1:0-558 GCF_001515605.1 Sinocyclocheilus anshuiensis | reverse complement strand
GAGAGAGAGAGAGAGAGAGAGAGAGAGAGAGAGAGAGATTGGGGGAGGGGGAATCACGAGAGAGAGAGATGGGAAAGAAAGAGAGAGTTACATTTCTAGAGAGATCACAAGGAGAGAAAGGAAGAGATAGAGAAAAATAGATTCAGTCTGAAGCTCCACATGTATCATGTGGCATTTCCCTGTTATGCTGCCACCACAAGAACTTATGAACTCTTGAGTATTTTCAAGGAACTAAAACTAATGTGGTCTACAATATCTGGAGAAAGCCGTTAGCATTACCATTCATCCCAATAAATGTTGCTGCTTGGCTGGCACAGTGGCTCTTATATTGCTTGAAAAAAAAAAAAATACAAGCTTCTGAATTACGTTACTTTTGAATTTCAGTTAAATAAAAATAGGCTTTTTTTTTTTTTTTACCTGGATGGCATAGTTGCTATAATATAATGTGTTATATATAGCAAATTATTTTATAGCAGAAAAAGAAAGAAAGAAAGAAAGAAAGAAAAAAAACAAAGGACGAATTATGAAATAATATAGGCCTAATATATACAATAATAT
>NW_015606555.1:0-561 GCF_001515605.1 Sinocyclocheilus anshuiensis | reverse complement strand
AAAAAACGGATGCATGCATTTATATTAGATGCGTGCAGATCTTAAAGCGACAGCAGACTAATTGTACTAAACATGCTGCCGCTTGTCAAAGGATAGTTCACCCAAAAATGAAAAATCTGTCTTTATTTACTTTCATGTTGTGCCAAATCTATATTAATTTCTTTCTTGTGCTGAACGTAAAAGAAGATATTTTGAAGAATGTGGGTAATCAAACAGCTGCTGGTCCCCACTCCACATTGACTTTGATAGTAGGGAAAAAAAATACCATGGATGTCACTGGGGACAAGCAACTGTTTGGTTACTCACATTCTTCAAAATAACTTTTATATTCAACACCTGAAAGAAACTCATTCAGGATTAAAACAATTTTAGAGTTAATCATGACAGAATGTTCATTTTTGGGTGAACTATGCCTTTAATGTTAATAAAACAAAGAGAAAAATCACTCGCTGCTCTTGACTTTAGAACTTTTAATACAGGTGCTTTAATTAGAATCAATGTATAATTTATACAGTGAAGTGTATATATAGTGCTTTATTTTTATATTTGTTTATTCAATTT
>NW_015606554.1:0-560 GCF_001515605.1 Sinocyclocheilus anshuiensis | reverse complement strand
TGTTTTCTATTTTAATATATTTTAAAATGTAATTTATTCTTGTGAGGACAAACCTGAATCGTCAGCATCACGTGAACCCTCAGAAATCATTCCAATATGCTGATTTGGTGCACAATTATTGCTCAAGAATAAATTACATTTTAAAATATATTAATATTGTAAACAGTTATTTTAAAACGTAATAATATTTCAAAATATTACTGTTTTTTACTGCATCTCCAGTCAAATAAATGCAGCCTTGGTGAGCATAAAAGACTTAAAAAAACAAAAACATGAATTTCTTTTTGATTGTAATTAAGTAAAATTGTAATTATTTCAAAAGTTTGAACGGTAGTGTACATAAATATAGAACTGAAAAGGATTAAACATCTTTCTTACATTTATGTAGTAAAATAAATGTGGAAAACATGCCTTTGTTATTTATATGAACTCGATTTTACCCTATTATTTGTATTAAAGAGCAAAATAAATGTTAACAACCATATTGAATATTGTCAAAAGACAGACAAATATATATATATGTGACCATGGAGCACAAAAGCAGTCTTAAGTCGCTGGGG
>NW_015606553.1:0-561 GCF_001515605.1 Sinocyclocheilus anshuiensis | reverse complement strand
TGTCATTCCAAACCTGTATGAGTTTCCCAATTGACTTCCATAGTAGGGAAAAATACGTTGGAAGTCAATGGGGACCAACAACTTTTTGATTACCAGCATTCTTCAAAATATCTTGTTTTGTTTTCAACATATGAAAGAAACTTATACAGGTTTGGAATGGCTGTTAATCTGTTAATGTTATTTGTGTATTTTACTTTCATTGTTATTACAAGTAGGCCTACAGCGCCCCCGAAGTAAATAAAACACCTTAGCGGGCATTAACTACAGACAGGCATTAGGACCCGGCGGAGGCTGCTGCATACGTTAGTGACGGTTCACTATCACACACTGGACGTGCCATTTTCAAAATAATCTAATCACCATTCAGCAAAATGTTCACTTCAAGAATGACCACACTGCTGTGATCTTATCGCTAGCACACCATGAGCACGTGACTTATTTGTCTTATCGGCAAGGTATATCAACATTATTTATCATATCAGGCCGATGCCGATATTTACATTTTAAGCCATTATTGGCCAAGTCCGATAACGTTCTGATAATATCGTGCATCCCTAGTTG
>NW_015606552.1:0-561 GCF_001515605.1 Sinocyclocheilus anshuiensis | reverse complement strand
CTACTCCTAACCATTCAACATTCTAATAGCAGGCACAAAATAATTTTTAAACCGATTGAATCGACTTTTGGGCACTCTATACCTTCTTCCAGAAGCAGAAGCACGTACTCAGGGTGTAAGACGTGAGAAGGATCAGCCAGTATCTTATGAGCCCTTCTGTGCACAGACTGCTCAAATAATGTTTGGAGAGATGGATAGTCTTTGAGGTCCACGATTTTCATGGCCATCCGGACAATCTGAGAAAGTCTGTTTTTTTATTGTACAGAGAGATTGCCATACCAAGCTTGGATCCCGTGCCTAATTAGACTCTCCAGAACAGCCTGGTAAAACAGTCATGATTTTTTTATTGACACCATAAAGACGGATTCTCCTCAAAAAGTACAATCTTTGTTGAAGTTTGGCACATAAATTGTCAACATGAGTCTGCCATGTAAACATGTTGTCAATATGGATGCCTAGGTACTTGTAGGAGCACACCTGTTTGATTTGAGTGTTGTAAATAACAGCAGGACTGTGGTCACCGACTGCTCTGGGGGTCAAAAACAATCTCCTCTGTTTTTT
>NW_015606551.1:0-561 GCF_001515605.1 Sinocyclocheilus anshuiensis | reverse complement strand
TTATGTAGTGTTTTAGGATTGAAGTAAATGTCTGTAAATTTAACAGAAAATGTTCTGGTAATTTATGGACATTATACATTTTTCTACATATTTTTTTCTCTTCCTATGTTTTTTTTTTTTTTTTATTTAACAAATAAATCTGTAAAATTAAGGAAATTTCTGCATTGATTTTTCACAGGTGTTTTACCCTCATTTTGAATTGCACATATTAATAAATTACCATCAAATTTCTACAGATTTGTTAGTGTAAGTCATAAACACTTTAAATGAGAGTGGAAGTGTTCACCTTCCTTTTTGAAGTCGCAGGTAAAAGGCAAAAAAAGGCCAAAAGAAACAAAGACATACAAATTCAAATCCCTCTTATGCAAATCATTTGTGATATTTCTCAAGAGCAGGAGAGAAATAACTTGAAATGAATTGCACATTAGCAGACGATCCGAGCCCATTTGAATGGGAGGCGGCGAAAGAAGAAGAGATTAAGAATTTTAATAATCTGCCGGAACGAACCACAATTCATGCCTAATGCCGCAACACAACAGCACAGGCCTCCAGGGGCGAGAG
>NW_015606550.1:0-560 GCF_001515605.1 Sinocyclocheilus anshuiensis | reverse complement strand
CCATCTGCACTACACCTAAACCTACCCAATAGTATGAACAAAAGCGAATGTGACATAAAAACGCAATCGCAAGCATGACGTTTTAGCTTGTTTTTCGATCTCTCATCTTTCAGCTCTTTCATTGTGAGTCATGTTTTTGGCGGGATTTGTACCCAAGGATTCCGCATCCTAAGTCCAATTCTGTGCCGGATGAGCTACCGTGCAAGCTCGTTATGTCCGGAAAGTAAAACATATGGAGCTGTAATCATAACTGTGTACAAAAACGATTACAAGTGCTCGCTGTTTTACCGCATCTAGTGTTAATTTCTGTTGGAAACTGCAATGATATGTATTTGTTGGTACATATTTCGCATCTTGCGAAAAAGTTCCCACAGATACATTTTCGTCATGAGATCAGGTGGCAAATAAGCCAGAAGTGTGGGCTATAAACTCATGATTCTGAGCCCAGGGGACAAGAGAGAATGACGAGTTGTTTTTCCTTATCATAATTGTGAGATATAATCTCGGAATTGTAAGAATAAAGTCAGAATTTTGAAATATAAACTCAAATTTACTTTTTT
>NW_015606549.1:0-560 GCF_001515605.1 Sinocyclocheilus anshuiensis | reverse complement strand
CAAAGCAGTATACGTTGTTTGCTTTATGGGAAAACATCAACCAGTCCCGTTCCACTCGTTCCCCATTTGTTAATCTTATATAGCAGTAGGCTTTTGAAAAACATCTGTACTGTGATCTTGGGAATGGACCATCTGGGAATTTCGCAGGACCATTCTCTGTCAGCATCATACGAAATGAATCAGTGACTTAATCTGTGAAAGGCCAGTTTGAGAGGTAATCATGATCAAGCAGCACATCGACATTTACATCGTCTGTTTGTCTTAGTTGTTCTACGCTATCATCAGTGACACTGGGTGTGCTGGCGGACTGTCCTGCTTCACTCTCACCGACAGTTGCTTGTTTATTAGCACCATCAGTGTGAAATGTTGCGGCCTTACTCTCGCTAACCTGTAGTCCTGTCTCTCTGAGGTCGTCATCGCTGGTGCTGCCGCTGACTTGAATGCTGTCCCTTCATACTGTTTCGTCTCTGCATATTGTTGCTTGTTTATTGCTAATCTGCTGTCCCGTTTCGCTGCTAGTGTCCGCACTGAGGCCGTAACAATTAGCATGTTCAGTCTGT
>NW_015606548.1:0-560 GCF_001515605.1 Sinocyclocheilus anshuiensis | reverse complement strand
GGGGGGTCCAGAGCAATGAAGAGTCAGAGACACCTGCCTCTTTATGTCATTCTGAGGGGCCCGGGGCCGTGTCAGGTTTTCACATACACGCTCCCTGAGTGACGTGGAGCCAGCAGTTATGCGGCTCAACCAGGGATAATTCAGAGTCAACTGGGAAGGAAAAGTTAAAAAAAGGCAAAACATCATGTCTTCATTCTATTCTGGTTTGTAGGCAAAGCGCAGACACATTAATTGACATCAATGTGTTTTTGAGTTTCTGTACGATTCTTTGGAGACCGCAAAAGTTCTTGGTGTTTTGGTTTTTGGCTACTTTAAAGCACTAGTACAGTGATGGATTTCTAAAGAACAACAGAATCACAAATAACATTTTGAAGTTTTATTCATTTACTGAATCATTTCATTCAAGGTTTTCAATGAACTTGATTCAATGACTTTTTGATGCGATGCACCTTCAGCTGATAGAAACACTGATTTTTATTCTTTGATGCACTGAAGGATTGCATAGATTACACACTTTACAAAACAAAACAAAACAAAACAAAACAAAACAAAACAAAACA
>NW_015606547.1:0-560 GCF_001515605.1 Sinocyclocheilus anshuiensis | reverse complement strand
GTGTACATTTTCTTTTAAATATTCACAGTGGAATGGATTTACACATAGTACTGGCACCCAGACTAATATATGAGAGAATAAAAAAAGAAAAATTTAAGAGCAGAAAAAATATATTGCATTTAACAAATACTAACTTACTAATATTATTTTACATAATTTCAATGCTAATTCGACAACACAGCACTTATTTTGAGTTGAGTTGAAGTATAATCATGCATAGCTTAATACCATGGTAATTAAATATAACTATGGCTTCTATAAAACCTTATTTGCCATTTGTTATAAAAATATTTAGAAATGGCCATAGTTTCAAAATAAAAATGAATAAAAAATGAATTACTAATGGCTTTTGGTAACTGAAAACCAACAAATTAGCCAAAATGTTAGATAAAAGAGCATGAGGCAGGAGATTTGTAGAGATCTGTGAATAACGATCGTTCCAATTCAGTGCAAATCTGCAGCTTTCTGCAGATGCCGTGTGGGTCAGTAAATAAATAAACTTAGAAGCAGGGATATAGACGGCTAACTAATTAATAATTCAGTAATCATCAAAAAAAAAA
>NW_015606546.1:0-560 GCF_001515605.1 Sinocyclocheilus anshuiensis | reverse complement strand
GCTTCGTGAGGGCACTGGCCGAGCTGCATCACCAGCACATGCCCAACGTCACGTCGGCTCCCCGAACCACCATCAACAACAGCATGGCACCCGTTTCGTCCATGGCAGGTGGCGCGGTGTACAGTTCATCCATGCGCTCCGACCCGCCCGTGTACGCGGACCTGAACACTTTCAACCCCGCCATCAGCACCACCAACCCAGCGATGAACTACACGAGTGCCCCGCCGCAGCACACCGTGAGCACGCAGCTGCCCGTCCAGCACCCGCGGCTTCAGGCGCTGAAAGAGGAGCCCCAAACGGTGCCCGAGATGCCCGGCGAGACCCCACCTCTCTCCCCCATCGACATGGAGAGCCAGGAGCGGATTAAAGCCGAGAGAAAGCGGATGAGGAACCGAGTCGCCGCATCCAAATGCCGGAAGAGGAAACTTGAGAGGATCTCCCGGCTGGAGGATAAAGTCAAGACCCTGAAGTCCCAGAACTCCGAGCTGGCGTCTACCGCAAACATGCTGCGCGAGCAAGTGGCCCAGCTCAAGCAGAAAGTCATGAACCACGTCAACAGC
>NW_015606545.1:0-560 GCF_001515605.1 Sinocyclocheilus anshuiensis | reverse complement strand
GGAAGAAAACCACCAGTCTTGATGCGTAAAAACACTTTCTTGAAGTGCCGAAGGGTACGCGTAGCAGAGAGAAAGAGAGCAGACTGTGTGTGTTTTGTGTATCAGTGACTACGAGAGGCCATTATTTCCCATAGTGCCTCAGCTTGGCTCTGGAATTTACACTGGTGTGGTGAGAGTGAGAGGTGAGTCTCATATCAACAGCTGTGCTCAACCTAGATAACAAAGCACATTTAAAGCACAGAAATGTCAACAGAAATTAATCAGAGAGACTACACTATTATACCATACAGATGTTCGGAACATAATTCAGGGCAGGAGCCCTCACATTCACACTTTCTTGTTGATAAAAATCACTCAGGATTTTGCGAGGTCCGAAAGTCTGAGACCACATTGAAAATATGGTATTCAAATTACAAATTTGTTTTAATGTTTTAGATTTTTTAGTAACATTATACATGTCTTTACTATCACTTTGATTAATGTGTCCTTGCTTAAAAAAAAATCTTACAGACCTCAAACATTTGAACGGTAGTATGTACATACATTCATACACACATATA
>NW_015606544.1:0-558 GCF_001515605.1 Sinocyclocheilus anshuiensis | reverse complement strand
TGTATATATATATATATATATATATATATATATAAAGTTTAAGAAGTCTGTTTTTGAAAAATAGACTTAATTCAGTTTATATTCTCTAAAAAATAAGACTTATGTGAGTCTTTTGTAATTTTGCTTCTCACATGTGTATGATATGTATAAAACAAGACAAAATATTAAAAAAATAATTTTTACAGTGTATGCAGAGAATTGCATCACTGCAGTTGACTAATTAACCTGTGTTTTAAAGATTGTTTGGAGAGCTTGTATTTATTCTGAAGTCACACAGATTGTTTCATTATCCATGTGTAATTAATATAGAATCAAAGCGGGTGAAATATGTACATTTCTACATCTTTCCTGCAAGTATAATTCTCATATATCATAAACTTTCATAAAGTTTCAAGTAATTCTTCATTAGAAATCATTTCATTCAACCCAAAGCCCTCGGGACTGTTTTTTTGTCTACTTCTGACATGGAGTTTCTCTCTGTCGCTCATCGGCGAGAGCACCGCTGAGACTTATTGTGTTTCATAAGTGCCGTTATTTGGCTGGGACAATTTGCCTTTT
>NW_015606543.1:0-560 GCF_001515605.1 Sinocyclocheilus anshuiensis | reverse complement strand
GCATGCATGTTTTGTTGGTGAAGGTGGTGCTAGTGCTGTACGCCCCGACACTCTGGACATGACACTTTTCTTACAGTGCCTCTTCCCTCCCAGTGATAATTTATGGACAAATTCAGCCATCCTGAGATGATCACTGACTACGGCATTGGCAGACAAACACAATACACTATGATAGACACTAAGAAGCATTTAAACAACAGGAAGAGTAGAGGTTTGTGTATGAATGTTCCCTTAATGTCACCTGGATAAGGTTGCGGGAAAGGAGCACATGTTTGACACATCTGAAAGTCTAAAGGTCCTAAATTCTGAGACCATACAGAAGATGTTCTCTTTTTCACTTTATTTTTGTATTTTATTTTATTTAATTTCATTATTATTTTGAATGAATATTATTAATTATTATTTTAATTCCATTTTGCACTTGTGTAGTTTTATGTATTCAGTTTTAGATAAATAAAAAAAAGTAATACTAATTATTAGTAATAAATGTAATTTAAAAAAATACATTATTGTAAATTATAAATAATTTGGAATATATGTTTAGTGTAGGTATGTTTTTA
>NW_015606542.1:0-560 GCF_001515605.1 Sinocyclocheilus anshuiensis | reverse complement strand
GCTGCTGAAAAGACTCTTTATTTCATGTCAATAGTTCTTGTTTTCACCTCGTTTGTAATGCTGATGTCTCCAGATCTCCTGTAAATTGCTACTCAAAGCTCATTTCATTGGTTTCAACAGACTGAGGGTATTTGTTGGTTACAAATCTGTACACTTATTACACATAAACTGAGTTTATGCTTTCAACTGTTTTTCCTAGTGATGGTGAAATGACGCTTTACGAAGCACCGAGGCTTTCCCCTCAACTGTAGCTTTTCAGCACGTTGCACACTAATGATATCTTGTGGTAAAAGGTGGGGAAAGGTGTCTTTGTGTCCCAGCTGTTTTTGAACCGTTTCATCTAACAAATCAATTTGTGCTACTGAAACCATATGAAGCAATAAAAAATAAAAATGTCATTGTACTTACACAAAGTATGAATAACATCTGAATACATTTATGAAAAATGGGTTTACGTTATTTGAATCAGAATACAAAGCAGTCACGTGGTGATGGCAAAACGAATCAAGCTCCGGCACAGAGCTTCACTGAGATGTTTACTTTTTTTTTGATACAAGCTC
>NW_015606541.1:0-560 GCF_001515605.1 Sinocyclocheilus anshuiensis | reverse complement strand
TGCATCCCTGTGGAGCATCAGGGACATCACTGTCACCAAGAACTGCCAGACAGGAAGCCATTACCAGATTTGGCAGACAGGTCGCTACATGCAAGGATTTACAGTGAGAGATGTACGCTGAGAGGCTACTTTATTAGGTACTGCTGCTGAAATGGGCAGGTCGATGGTGGATCCATTCCTTGAATGTGATCCAATTCAGTTAGTAGAGTTCACATTCAATCAACTTTGACTGCTGAGACAATGTCCTTTTCCACTATCATGTTCTCCAGGTGTTTCATATAGGATTGATATGATAAAAAAAATTGCTTTGTAATGTGCACAAGGTCAAACCCAAAACATTTCTCCAAATTGTTCAGCCTGCTCAAGAACACAAAACAGCCATTATATTTTGAATGCTTAAATAAAACCGACACATGAAAGTCTACATTAGTGGACTGCTAGCTTTATTGAACAATGTACATTATGTTCAAAAGTTTGGGGTCATTATGATTAATATTTTTCAATAAGGATGCAATAATTGATCAAAAGTGATAGTAAAGACATTTATAATGTTACAAAAG
>NW_015606540.1:0-560 GCF_001515605.1 Sinocyclocheilus anshuiensis | reverse complement strand
TGTCGCTCATTATCAATTACTCCACCGGCCTCGCTCCGTTCCCATTCGTCACAGCCTTCAATCCAGTAGTCAAATCTGGTAAAGTTATAGATGTATTGTTTACAATTTAACTAAAATCTTCTCTAAGACTATAATATAATTGATGTTTTAGGTAAACTGATTTGTTGGGCAGTTATGGCCTAATGGTTAGAGAGTTGGACTTATAACCCAAAAGTCATGGGTTTGAGTGTCAGTATTGGCAGGAATTGTTGGTGGGGGGAGTGAATGACCCATCTTCAGTAACCACAACTGAGGTGCCCTTGAGCAAGGCACAGAACCCCCAATTGCTCCCTGGGTGCTGCAGCAAAATAGCTGCCCGCTGCTGAATGTCATGTTATCTGCTCATATCCAGGACTTGCTTGTTTGGTCTGAACAGGCTATTTTAGCTTTAGGGCAAAGCACTCAAAAGATCAAGTCGATGTTGATTAATGTGTTTGAACATGCTGTAATTATTCTTTGGGAAAACTGCATTTGTTTTATCAGAATCAGAATCAGAATCAGAATTAGCTTTATTCGCCAGG
>NW_015606539.1:0-560 GCF_001515605.1 Sinocyclocheilus anshuiensis | reverse complement strand
TGTCTCTGTGTGTGTCTCTGTGTGTGTCTCTGTGTGTGTCTGTGTGTGTGAAGGTCATCTTTGAAAGCTTGCCAGGTACTTCACAACAGTTTAACCCAAGGTTCACCAGCACAACAGCTTCAACCTGAAGGTAAGGCCTGAAAAAGCCCATCAGAGAGGAGCAAAAAATAAGTCTTCCTCTATTTTGATTCATGCTTAAAGTGTCTGACAAATCTGACATTCCAAGTCTTCTTGGATTGTGCGCCATTCAGATCTCAGTGGAAAATGTCTTTTAAATTATAATTCAATTCCTGAACTTGAAGTGAAACTGAATTGAGATAGCAAAAAGGATTGCAATTTGAATATACAGAAGTATGATTAAAATGGAATGAAATTCAAATAAATTCAATTACCACATTACAATGATTTCTGAAGGATCATGTGACACTTAAGAATGGAGTAACGATGCTGAAAATTCAGCTTTGCATCACGGGAATAAGTTACAATTTTAAAATATATTAATATAGAAAACAGTCATTTTAAATTGTAATATTATTTCACAATATTACTGTTTTTACTGT
>NW_015606538.1:0-560 GCF_001515605.1 Sinocyclocheilus anshuiensis | reverse complement strand
GTAGTGCAACATCGTCAAAGCAACAGACCTTAGCACAGCCGAAATGCATGGGCCACCTTTGAACGGGCCTTAAATCCAGCGAAGGGAAATCATCCATCATAATTGAAGTTAGGCAAGTGAATTTAGGCTAATTAAAGAGGAACAGCCTATATAAGAGTAAATATGTATGCTTTATGTCAGTAAATAAATATTCGCTAACCACACGTTTGCTTTAATGGGCAACATAAACGTATTACGCTTAATGTTATTTTACTGGAGCGTCAGCATTTGTTGCCTTATAATTCTGTATTTGAGTAGCAAATTCCATTTAGACGTCATAATACGTCTTTATAGAATCAATTCATAACACCTGTTATATCAATCATGAAATTTAGACGGATACATACACGTAATATAGCGAAATGAGGGTGCGAGAACTTGAAAATTTGGCTATAGGGGAGGGATGAAGGTGACTTTTTCTGTCTTTCTTTCCTCTTTTGAATTTTTTTGTCAGCCAATGCCCTTTTAATATTGCACTGCTCATCTGACTGCACAGTAGTACAACAGAAAAAGGGCCCTGG
>NW_015606537.1:0-560 GCF_001515605.1 Sinocyclocheilus anshuiensis | reverse complement strand
AAATAAATGCAGCCTTGACGAGCAGAAGAGACTTCTTTAAAAACACAAAAAACCCTACTGATCCAACATTTTTTAATGCCAGTGTAGGTCTAAGTACTTTTGGACCATAACTCTTCAATTTGTTTCGTATTTTCCTCCCTACTCAATTCTGTTTTCGAGCTGATCTTTTTTTTAATAGGGCTCTGGCTTCTCCAGTTAAAAGCAGTGGTTCTCTGGCCACCCATCGACTGGATTTATTTATTCATACGCAGAGCCGAGAGCTGTCAGAAAGAAGCGTGGCCTTGCAGATGAGAAGAAGTTATTCCTCTGAAGCCTCGCTTCTCACTGGATCTCAGCTCTCTTAGGAGCGTCTTAGAGGCCAGAAATGCGAGCGCAATGCTCCCCTCGGGAGGTCATTGATTTGATCACATTTATATTCAGGCAGCCTGATGTTCTAACGCATGCCACCCAGAAACAATATTAACGCATGAATACATTTTTCAGGCATTTCAAATTGTAATTTTTCATTTCCACGCTCCGGTGAGGGTTTACAGTTGTGGATGGGACAGAGAGACGAATGG
>NW_015606536.1:0-560 GCF_001515605.1 Sinocyclocheilus anshuiensis | reverse complement strand
ATCAGGTCAACACACAGAAGTATAGAAATTCTACATTGATAAAAAAAAAAACTGCACTGGTATCGGATCAGGATCGGTATCTGCCGATACTCAGAATTTTCTGTATCGGATTGGTTCTGAAAAAATGGTATTGTTGCATCCCTAGAACAAACCTCATTGATTCATTGTTTATATTTAAACAAAAGCCTAAATAAATCATATAAAGTTTCATAACTCTTGGATAAACCATTGCCTATGGCCAAAATACAAGTCCATAATCCATAATAACTTTCCTCCAGTGAAAATGCCCATCTCCTGTTGTCCTCTCACATCAAAATCAGCCAACATTTTTATTTAGAACTGTTTTGGACTGTTTTCACTTGTAAGCGGTGCTTGATCGGTGTATATTTCTCTCTTGATTCAGATGAGGACTTTTTCACTGGAGAAAGTAATATTATGGAGAGAGCAACAGTTTGAAATTAAAAACGTTTGCGTTTGTTTATTATAAGCATGCAGCTTTTTGATTCACAATATGTTAATTGATGGACTGGAGTTGTGTGGATTTCTTGTGGATTATTGTG
>NW_015606535.1:0-560 GCF_001515605.1 Sinocyclocheilus anshuiensis | reverse complement strand
CCTTTGCGCATTTAAAGTTGTTCTGGTAAATAAAGATTTAAACGCTATTCAATTGTCCTCTTCAGTGCCGTTGCTGTTAAAGCTAATTGGGCATCGAGATTTTTTTTCCCCCATCCACACCCTATTAAAAGGAAGTTACCCTAAACGGAAGACAAACTCTATACTGCTACAGGTAGTAACTTAGATGTATAGTAACTCTGTGTCTTTCGGGCAACTTAGCTTTTACACTTAACGATTCATGATGCTATCATTACACAAGCACTTTAAAGTGTGACCCTTTAAATAATGTTTATATATATGCGAAAAATATTAGAAATATCACGTATAAATTATTTTAAAACGTCTTACATTGTAGCTTTTAGTAGACGTGCTATTGTGTAGGTGTATTAACTATTGTTAAAACAGTAATGTGACAAACCCCGGCATTCTTTGAATAAAATAATACCTTTTATTAAAAAAAGCCCTTGCACGTCTCGGATCTATAGTAAATTTAGCTCAATGAGGAATTATGGTATGCAAATAACAAAAGCAAGTGCATTTAAATGAGCCATTATGCACTG
>NW_015606534.1:0-560 GCF_001515605.1 Sinocyclocheilus anshuiensis | reverse complement strand
CTGCTAATCTAAGGCCATTGTTCTTGTTGCCTTGTTGATACCTCTCAATTTACAGGACCTCATTCCTCAAACCTGTCTCCTGCTTAGTATGGCGTGATTTAGCGGTTAAAGGATTTTTTTAAAGGAAAAACAGCTCAAATAATTTATTAGTTCATATAAACTGTTATGTTTTGCAATGCTTATTAGGCTTTTTACTCTCTAAATACTAAATCTAAACGGTAGATTGCATTGTGTAAATACTCATTCTCATTCAGTTTTATTGTGCAGCTGTTATTGACACATATTATGTGACCCAATAGGACGTGCCTGTGTTTATTTCACCTCCTGACCTCTCGGGCTAAACGTCAATGCTCTTTTGCATTTATTTGGATCACACGTATCCATCCTTATGGACTTTTGCAGTTTTTTAAAGTCTTGTGGAGGCAAATCAGGGAACTAGACTTGTATTTATGTTTGCTATAGACAAGCTGCTCCACTGAACTCTTGGGGGACTTGCTCTTCAGGGGCAACAGTCTCGTATGTCTCCCAACAAAAAGTCAATCTTCCCCTCTTGTGTCTTG
>NW_015606533.1:0-556 GCF_001515605.1 Sinocyclocheilus anshuiensis | reverse complement strand
TGTGTGTGTGTGTGTGTGTGTGTGTGTTTGTTTTTTATTTTTTTGTTATTTTTGCCCGTTTTATATATGTTGGCTGCATCATGTGGTTTTGTTGGTATATCAAATATTTTAATATCAAATATCCCCATATAGGCAGTGAAACAGTTTTAGTAAAATATTAATAATAAATAACAGAAATAAAAGATTAAGATTTTCTCCCAAAATATTAAAAATAATTTTAATTCATAAATTAAAAATAAGCTTTTAATTGGAGAGTTAGACCTAAAAGTTTGAGGTCGGTAATATATATATATTTTTTCATGTTTTTGAAAGAAAAAGGCACGTTTGATCCAAATACAGTTAAAACAGCAATGTTGTGAAATATTATTGCAATTTAAAATAACTAAAATAATATAAAATAATGTTTTGTATCGCAATATATTGTCAAACGTAATTTATTCCTGTGATGTAAAGCTGAATATTCAGCAGCCATTACTCCAGTTTTTAGTGTCACACAATCCTTCAGAAATAATTTAATATGCTGATTTGGTGCTCAAGAAACATTTCTCATTATTAT
>NW_015606532.1:0-560 GCF_001515605.1 Sinocyclocheilus anshuiensis | reverse complement strand
CCGCTCCAGTGTCGGCTCCAGCCCCTGAGTCCGCTCCAGTGTGGGTTCCAGCTCCTGAGTTTAGCACAGAGAGGGCTCCAGTTCCCAAGTCAAGCCCAGAAAAGGACTCTGTTCCCAAGTTAAGCCCAGAGAGGGCTCCTGCACCTATGCCCAGCCCAGAGAGGGCTCCTGTTCCCACATCCAGCCCAGAGGGGGCTCCTATTCCCAAGTTAAGCACAGAGAGGGCTCCTGCATCTATGCCCAGCCCAGAGAGGGCTCCTGTTCACACGTCCAGCCCCGAGAAGGCTCCTGTTCCCAAGTTAAGCCCAGAAAGGGCTCCTGTTTCCACGTCCAGCCCAGAGAGGGCTCCTGTTCCCAAGTCCAGTCCAGTGAGGGCTCTTGTTCCCACGTTTAGCCCAGAGAGGTCTCCTGTCCCCAAGCTAAACCCAGAGAGTGCTCCTGTTCCCACGTCCAGCCCAGAGAGGGCTCCGGCATGGCTCCCTAGTCAACCTGCTCCTCCATGGCCCCTTGAACTACCTACTCCGCCATGGCTCCCTGAACTGCCTGATCCGCCATGGGTC
>NW_015606531.1:0-560 GCF_001515605.1 Sinocyclocheilus anshuiensis | reverse complement strand
AAATAAATACATAAATAAAGTTTTGTTTTGATCTTATATTTATAGACAGAACTTGGTAAGTTCAGAAATATGCAATTGTTTATATAATTTTACTTTTGACAGGATTTATTTGCCAGGAATCAAACTCAGAAAATAAACTACCCAGGTATGTGGTTTTCTTCGTTTCCAACCTCTTGTTCTGATGGTGATGGCTAGGTGTATGATCATAATGGTTTTAGATTTTTAAACATGTTGAGCATAGATTGCAGTTTGATTATACCGTTAAAAACTGTTGAACCCTATCAAACATCCGCTATTACAAGGAGATTTTGAGCAGAGAGACAGTGTCAAGTTCTACATGCAACCACTGATAAGATGTTAAGTGTTTGGTCTAATGTTTTGAAGTAACCATTAAACCAGTTCCTGGAAAATCATGCAGTCCATCACCGTGACTGTGTCTGTATGGCATCTTAAGTGTTTCTGAACCTTTAGTCTCACAGTCACCGCACTTTTAATACTGCTCTCTTTGTGCCACTTTTTAAAAGGAGGGTTAATGCACTGCGGCAGAAACGGGATCTCTT
>NW_015606530.1:0-560 GCF_001515605.1 Sinocyclocheilus anshuiensis | reverse complement strand
GATGTGTCCATAATGGCAAATACCTAAAGGTGAGATTTAATGCTTCTCATACATCAAGTGATTGTTACTGTGTCTGATAAGAGCTTCTCATATACTTTTCAGAGCTGCTTATCCTCAGATTTTTCCTAAAATTATCATTTCAGCCATTAGAAACTTCTACAGTTTGCAGTGCAAGAGTGCAATTTTTTCTCTACTCTTTCCACTTAGGTTGGCGAAGTCTTAGTGACTGACACCTGCAACATGAAGTGTGTGTGTCGTGCCACTGGGCTGCTTGAGTGTGTGAGCCAAACCTGTGCCAGAGGAGAGATCTGTGAAGTTCGGGATGGTCAACGAGATTGTTACACTGATCAAGGCCACTGTGTATTTGATGCCAATGACCAGTTGCAGTCCTTTGATGGTGTGAAGGGGATGGTGGAGCGGCCGGGAGCCTTTCAAATGGCTTTCTTATGTGATCAAGAGTCTCCTGACTGGTTCCGTGTGGTGTTAGATGTACATGCATGTGCTAGGAATGATTCCGGTAATGTGACAATGGTCCACGTCTTCTTCCAGGACATGATCAT
>NW_015606529.1:0-560 GCF_001515605.1 Sinocyclocheilus anshuiensis | reverse complement strand
GTCATTAGTCACAAAGGTTTATTTCTTTCACGCACACTGTCTGGATCTTTAACGCAACCCCGTAGGTCGTAAAGAGCTTTTAAAGGCATTGGTAATCCTATAAAAAGCACCTGGATCATCTTAGAGCTCCTGATATTAAACAGAGCCAAGACTGGAGTTACATCAGCTACACGGTCAGAACAATAGGGCTGTGACGCCCAAACAGGATAATCAGAGATATTTAATGTGAATGTCAAAAATAAATACAATGTTTTTTGTTTTTGTTTTGTTTTGTTATATAGTGGATGCTAGCACTCACTTTTAAAGAGTACAAGTCAAACAGCAATGTACAGTTCCTAAAGAAAACCACATATGCTTTCAAAACGCTGTTCACTTAGAACATTTGAACATAAAATTCATTTAATTTAATTATAAATATTAATATATGTAATATACTAGATATATTGTAAAATTAAGCTAAATTGATTCATCTAAATTTATATTTAATAATAAAAGTATAAGTTCTATTTATGTAAAACGGTGTGTTGTATATCTATAATAATATAATGTTGCATAATATA
>NW_015606528.1:0-560 GCF_001515605.1 Sinocyclocheilus anshuiensis | reverse complement strand
GTGTATGTAAGTGGTTGTGAGGTGTTTACAATGTTGAAAATTGTGGCGCAATTTACAAATTATATAAGAAATTGAAATACATCTGCACAACATTATAGGCTTACTTTTAAAAATGATTAAAATGTATCTTTTGTTAAGCAAATAAGTTGTGCATTTACTTTTTTCTTTATTAAGCAGTGTATTCTTACCTTGTGGTCATTCAAGGCAATAACACTGCCAATCTCATTGAGGTCCCGGAGCAAGAGACTGAGGATCTCTGCTGATCTCTTCTTGTGATGTCCACTGAGCTCCTGCAGGGCAGACAGATCCCTCTCCACACCAGCCAGAGCTGCCTAAGAGATAACAGGACAATATCAAAGCTACATCACCATCACTCTTCATTCACATGAGCTTTCCTTATTCTACTTACAGTCTTCTGCATAAGCTCATCTGTGAGCTGTTGGTTTGTTTTGCTTCTCTCCTCCACCTCATGGCTTTTCTGGTCGTAGTTCACTGCTAGCTCCTCCAAGGCCTGGAGCACCTCCTTCACCTCCTCTTTAGCTGCCTCGTTCTCATGCTGC
>NW_015606527.1:0-560 GCF_001515605.1 Sinocyclocheilus anshuiensis | reverse complement strand
TGTACACTGGAGTTACAATAAATTACTATGGTAAACGCTATGGTACCTGGAGGTTCTCCTGGTCTTACATCATTGGCTGGGTGTCTGTTGTGCTCACTTTCTTTTCAGGTAATGACAATTTTGCAGTCTGAAAACTGCACCTCTAAATTATCTACTTTATTCTTTTGCATTTTTACATTAGTTTTAAATGTAGTGTACTAATGCATGATCAACTGATATAGGTCTTTTTTCTACTTTTAAAGTTATTTTCTGTAGAAACACAATCTAATTAATAGTCAACTGGAGATAAACACAACCTGTTTTTGACTTCAGTTATTAATGTGATTGTTTTTGTTTTTATGTAGGAATTTTCTACATGTGTGCATACCGGATGCATGAATGCCCCAGAAGCTCAAATCCTCACTAGAAAACTGGGCTTTATTATCATCAATATTGGAAGCCACTTCAGTATCAAACACCATTACATCATGAAAATAAGAACAAAGTACATTTTAAATAAAGAAGCATAGATAGTGTAACAATGTGTGAACACTTACAATCTTTATTTCTGTCTATATTAT
>NW_015606526.1:0-560 GCF_001515605.1 Sinocyclocheilus anshuiensis | reverse complement strand
GTACTGTATTATATGTATATTTGGTGTTTTCCGTATATATTAATTTATTTAATTAAACAAAATTGTACTGTTTTGCAGGAGCAATATTAAAAGTCTTGACAGCTCTTTTTTTACTGCAGCTGTCTTCTCTCATTTTCATTTCAAATAAGGCATTTGGCATCTCTTAGATACAATCCAATAAATGTGGACACAATGTCTACCTGCCATGTGTTGCATCAGGCCAGATATCTGTGCACACCAAGTCAAACATAATGTTTTGCTGCCATGTCTTGGAGGATGTGTTTGTAAAGATGGTGTGGTCGAATCACTTGCAGCTCTCACGAGCTCTCAATGTTGTTACTTTTCAGTGTTCAGAAGAACACACTGCTCCTATAAGAACCCCAACCATTTGAAATCGAATTCACTTCCAAATATATACTGAATGAAATATAATGTTATTGTCTCTTGTTTAGTTCTTTGTAGGGTTGAAGTGTGAGATGGCAGAACATTTGTACTTCATGTGATAAGAAAATGTTCAAATGTGATCCTGGACCACAAAACCAGTCATAAGGGTCAATTTT
>NW_015606525.1:0-560 GCF_001515605.1 Sinocyclocheilus anshuiensis | reverse complement strand
AAGCCATTGACATATTTATTGTATTAAATGGTTTCTATCAAGTTTCAGACAAATTTTGACTGTCTGTTGTGATGTAATTTCCACTGAAGTTGGTGTACAGTAAATATTATTTAAATGTGATTTGAATCTTTATTTTTTTTTATTGCATTTAGAAAAAAATGTATAGTTTTGGCAAAACAAAAAAGTTGGCAATTTTATTCCAACAATGTCATTTCCATCACTGTCATTTTCACCACAGAATGTTATCAAACAAAGTATATAATTTCAGATGGAAATGACTCTGTGATTGAAGCATTTTGACGTTTCAGGGGGAAAAAAAGACAAAAATCTTCTGTGAAGCATTTATGTACATTATTATACATTTGTCGAAAGACAAATTAAATAAACTAGTGAGTCAAAGTGCTTAGAATTTAAAGTGTTTCACTTTTTCAAGTAATCTGGTCCTTGCACCATCTACTGTTCAAGTGAAAGAAGGAATTTGAATTTCATCCACACACAAACTATTATGTCAGACGGTCTTATGGCATTTCTAAGATCTTATTTTATTCGTCACAGAAATG
>NW_015606524.1:0-560 GCF_001515605.1 Sinocyclocheilus anshuiensis | reverse complement strand
ATAATTATTATTATTATTTTCTTCGGGTGAACGATCCGTTTAACTCCAATAAAAGCAACAGATAAGCAGAATCCACCTGAAAGTCAACATGAAATGTCAGTTCATTTCCTTAATGTGATTCACATTAACTAATAAAACTGTAGGGTGGGCCTTTAATGTGATGATGAAAAATGGACGCTTCATATCAGAATATCTTAATGCAAGCCTCCACGTACCCCAATGCTAATGCTATTTTCCAATCTAGTGTTGTTTAAACAGCATTCATTTACTGCATTAACTACTGGTGAAATCCCAGAAAGGCAACCTCAAACAGCTATTGGTTAAGATGGACTAATAGTTGAAGTTATTACATTTTGATGAACGAGTTTTTTTCTTTGGAATAGGGTGCACACAATAAGATCAGGAACACAGTGAAATGAATGTTCATCTCATGTTGACCTCAGTGCTGGTGGAAAGTGTTTCTCGTACCTCAGTGATGATGGCTTTATGCTGCTGCACGCGGTTGTGTTCCTCTTTGATGCTGATGTTGTGCAGCAGTGACAGCGGAAGCGCCTTGCCGT
>NW_015606523.1:0-560 GCF_001515605.1 Sinocyclocheilus anshuiensis | reverse complement strand
TCTAAATATAAAAAAGTGGTCACCATGAACTTTAGAAGTGAGCACTTTTGATTGAGTGAACTTTTGCACAGTTTAAATCAACATTAGGGTGGATACAAAGGGGGGGAATAATTGTGCAAATATATTACCATATTTTGCGTTACATTACTTTTGTTACTTTTTCTCACCTGGGCTGGGTTTGTGAATAAAAAAAATTATTAATAACAAATAACACTTATTTCAGCAATAAAAAAAACCAAACAAATGTGATGTTTAACTCAAGTCATTTAGTTCATATGGTTATCTTATTCGTATGGTTGACCATCAAAGGTCAGCACTGAGATTAAATACGTAATATATATTTGTGTTATTTAACAGATTTAATTATTGCAGGTTTGCAGAATATTCTGAGTTTGCATTTCACTGTTTTTATTCATTTCTAGGAATACTGAATCTGTTTTTGTGCAAGTAAGATGAATAAATGCATGTTCACATTTAGTCTAGAACTACAGTAACCATCATATTTACACAGTGCACCTTGGCACTTACTCGCAATTTCACTCAACATGGAAACAAGAGGT
>NW_015606522.1:0-560 GCF_001515605.1 Sinocyclocheilus anshuiensis | reverse complement strand
CTTACATGGTCATGAAAATTAACAATTAACAAAAAATAGTTTGTATACAGTCAGGCATTCACTTGTGTGAAGAGAGACACTGCAGTGCAAATGCACAGATCTACATTTGTAAACGATCAAAATAACCGAAGCAAAGACAATTTAAATTCTCCAAATTACCACTATGGATGAAGGCCACTAAAAAGAGCTGTTTAAAGCCAAAAGATGGAGGATTTGATTAAAGCTGCAAGGATCATAAACAATAGCTGCAGTTTGTTGTTGGGGGTTGGGTGAAGCCAAACTGAGAACATCTTCAGAGAAGTAAAGTCTCAACCTGCTGCTTAAGCAATGTGGTTTTAGTATTATCCTGTGAGTGTTCACGTCAGTTGAGGAGAGAGCACTGCAGGGCTATTTGTAAGAAGAGGAGTATACATGAGACATATTCTATGGAAAGAAAAAACAAAAGACTCATCATCTTACAGTAGCATCACATGATAAAATATGACCCTGGAGCACAAAACCAGTCTTAAGTCGAAGGGGTATATTTGTAGCAATAGTCAAAAATACATTGTATGGGTCAA
>NW_015606521.1:0-560 GCF_001515605.1 Sinocyclocheilus anshuiensis | reverse complement strand
TTTTTCTTTTTTTTTTTTTTTTAAACTTCGTCATTAAAGTTATCGTCTGGTGTGAACGGGCCTTTAGAGTTGCTGTATCACATCTACTCTCAGTAAATGTTAACACTCATATAGACGACTGAAAATTTTGCTTTGTCACTGCAAATCGATGCAAATTTGTCCATATTTTTTATATTTCCAAGTATTGGTGACTCATACTAGAAATCCAATGAATATAAAGACAAAAAGTGATTGTAAACACATGCACCAGCCACTAGCATTCAGCGCCGTAATCAGCAGCACATGTGGCTCCTTCCTCAGGAAACATCCAAGTCATGAAGCCTGAAACATAAAATAGACAACAAGAAAGCACTGAAAAAAGCCACATTGTGTATTTTATCCCAATCAACCACCAAACAACTCTGTCTTTCAGACTTTCTGTCTGTGCAGTGTGTGTTTGGATGTAATAATCACTGCACTCATGCTCTATTTAATTCCCACACACTGTGTGTGTGTTTACATGTATTCAGATGGGCCTCTGTGCTGGAATGCACACAACTGTCCCTCTCGTTCTGTCTGGT
>NW_015606520.1:0-560 GCF_001515605.1 Sinocyclocheilus anshuiensis | reverse complement strand
GGAAAGTGGATCTCGTGGGCCAGATTTGAGGATCCCTGATATATAGTATATATGGTATGGTATATTTGGTCATTTTAATTTATTTACATATTCCACATGTGTGTATGTATACATAAAAATGTTATTTTTATTTATTATTATTATTATATTTTATTAATATATATATATTTTTTTTCTGTTTCTGGTGTGAAATGTGACCTGAATTAGTTTTTGTTACCATATGTTAATAATGAAACACTGTCACATTCCCACATTCTGCACTTCAACAACCCTGTAATTTGGCCTCTGCAGTCGGCTGCCCCGCAGCAAAAACAGCACCAAACTGCTGCGATCTACCAGTTTGCTCTTGGAATGGCACCCCACCAGACGAGCGTTAGTTTTAAGAGAGGGCAAGTAGGACAGAATATACTGACTGTGTTCAGAGGGCAGACTGAAGATGGAGCTGAACTAGAGGTACTGCCCAGTGTAGTGGTACTGGCAGTGGCTCTGCCCAGTGTAACAGTGGGAGTGGGCTTGGCACTGCTGCCCTGCAGGGTTACTGTACTCACACAGCTGACAGT
>NW_015606519.1:0-560 GCF_001515605.1 Sinocyclocheilus anshuiensis | reverse complement strand
TGCAAATGTAAAGTTCACAACTGACTGCCTTTGCATCTGCTCCTCAAAGGCCGTGCCTGCTTGACGGGAAGGCCGTGAGAATTGAAATTCCTCAGACGTGCTTGAAGACCCTCACTCTCAGACTCTTATGGGAGGGCGGAAGGCGAGATCAACTGCAATAAAACCTCACCTCAAAAAGGTACCGTCGAAGACCATCTCGGGAATCCCGAAGTGACGTGATGCCCCAACAAGAGGAAGGTCAGTGGGGCCGTCATCTGTGGGTTATAAATACTTTCACCTCAGCAGTCAATAATGACATCTCGTAGGCCTCCAGAGCTGTCACTGTCCAATAACTCAACACGGTGTGCATGTCAGTCAGCAGGACAACCTGAGAAAACAATAAATTACTTTAGGTGGAGTTATAGCACAATATGCCTTAATTATTTATTTATTTATTTAAAAATATAAAACAAGGATTCAGAAAACTTCATAAAATCATAAAAAGCTTCAGAAAATGATTCACTGATTAATTTCTATTTCATTTCTATTCCAATTTCTAATTTGTGTGTGTGTGTGTGTGT
>NW_015606518.1:0-560 GCF_001515605.1 Sinocyclocheilus anshuiensis | reverse complement strand
TCTCTCTCTCTCTCTCTCTCTAGCATTAATTAAGAAAAACATTAACATAAAAATATAGCAAAAACACATTTATTCATATTAAATAGAATGGGATTGTATTATCACCTCTGTATTCATAGACAGATGAACTGTGTCTTTTTGACTGCTGAGAGTATTAGCATCCAGAGACATGCTAATGAGGATTTGTCATCCATTGACAGTAATAATCACAGAAACACAATCATTCTTTACAGAGAACATTTGTGTGACAAATGTCTTTCGGATTGTTTTCTGTCAAGCCGAATGCCTGAGTGCACTTGCTTCATTTGGAGCGGATAAAATATTCATGAGCAGCATAGTTTTAATTTCTTCAAAGTTTCCAAATTAGGATTTTCCCCTTGTGCACTGGGCTCATCAGCACTACGCGTCTCTGGAGCTTCCTTACGCTTGGCACAATTCACTTCATATTTTCACGCCAGCAGGACAAACACTATTAATGTATTCAGCCGAAAGAAGGTAACACCTGTTGCCGCCATTGTTATGATAATAATAAGCTCATAAACTTTCACTTGTTTTTCCTT
>NW_015606517.1:0-560 GCF_001515605.1 Sinocyclocheilus anshuiensis | reverse complement strand
GGGGTCCATAACATCACAGAGGGGCAACTAGAGGATGAGGAGGTGAATTTTGCTTTCCTTGGAGAGGTGCATCGACAAGGAACTGATGGGTGGAATGAACTAATGATGATGAATGGAGAAAATACAGTTTTCAAACTGGACACGGGGGCTGCTGTCACAGCAATTCCGAGCAGCATTTACTCCACAAAGAAACATGGAGTTTTGCAGCCGCCCAGAAAAGTGCTGTTCGGACCAGGTAATCAGAGACTGGATGTGAAGGGGTGGTTTAGAGGGCAGCTATGTATAAAAGACAAAACTACTGAACAGGATATTTATGTAGTTGTTGGACTGTCGAAGCCCTTATTAGGGCTCCCTGCGATCGAAGCCCTCACACTCATACAGCGTCTCCACACTGTGCAAGAGCAACAGGAGGACATTATAGCCAAATACCCATCTGTGTTCTCAGGCTTAGGAAAATTAAAGGAGCCATATAAAATCGAGTTGGAGCCAGCGGCTGTCCCATATGCTTTATCTTCTCCACGCCGGGTGCCCCTGCCGATGAGAGAAAAGGTGAGAGTGGA
>NW_015606516.1:0-560 GCF_001515605.1 Sinocyclocheilus anshuiensis | reverse complement strand
GTGTTCACACTGAAAATTCCAAAAAGAAAAAGTGCACTTTAAATATTATATTAAAATTATATTAAATTACAATTAACAGATGCTGTCGATACAATTGTTGTCTTATACAGGGTGCACTGGTTACTTGAAAAGATGCTGCGATGTCTCAACAAACCTAAGTTGATTTTGTACAGTTAAAAGCAAACACATAAATTAACTTACTATATCGACATCAATCACAAAATAACCAGGTATTCAGGGTATTGCAAGCAATGGCCAGTTAACTCCTGCTGGTTGTTGTTAGAACTACATGTTGTGAGGCTAGTTTTCTTGATGCATTTTATGTTTATGTACCAGCACGAAAGCAGTGAGCTATGAGGTCTATAAATCCAAGAGCAAGCTGTCTGTTAGCATTTGCATTCATGTCAATGGCAGTTGCTTGCCTGGCACAGGACCCCTGAAATACACAAATTTAAATCAGCATTGACATGACATCATTTTCCATACAGTGGCATCAGGTCAGGTGATATGCACATGCACTCTTAGACACCTGTGCTTCCGCAAATGACCTCACTTGCAGT
>NW_015606515.1:0-544 GCF_001515605.1 Sinocyclocheilus anshuiensis | reverse complement strand
TATTCAAGCTGAGTTTTTATCTTCTGTGCTTTTGTTATTATTAATTGTGTTGTTTGTTGTAGGGATCTGCTGTCTCGTGATAACCTTTTTGAAATCATCACCAGTACCAGAACCTTCTACATCCAGGTAACTCTGGACTAAATTCTTTTATAATAATCCAGGTGTCAGTGATAAAGGTAACACATTTAAAAATAAATCATGTTGGTGTATGTGGACCACATATTGTGCACATGGTTCATCTTATTGACTAACATCCAAATCTGCAGCTGTGTGTCAATGTATTTAAAGATCAACTGTTTTTTGAATCGTCCTTGCTCTGTCACTCAAGCGAAACATAAATAACTCATTATAAATGCTTTTCAAGTACGTGACAGGTGTTTATGTGGCTACTGTACTGTTGAGGCATGTTGTAAATGCAAATGAGGCTTACGGAGATCTTTAATCCTTTATTTCATGTAGCACAAACAAACAACGTGAAGATAAATATGTCAACTTAACCTGCTTGTTTGTGTGTGTGTGTGTGTGTGTGTGTGTGTGTGTGTGT
>NW_015606514.1:0-559 GCF_001515605.1 Sinocyclocheilus anshuiensis | reverse complement strand
AAACGAAAAGCGTATTGCTTTCACAACTGCCAAGAAGAAGAAAGAAAGATTCCTCATCGTACACGGACCAGGTGGAAAAAAAGGTAAAGTGTATATGGATAAAATAAAATAAATATAAAATATATGTAGATATGGTTGAGAACAGGGTCGGAAATTAACGGGTGGCAATAATGCCATCACAAAAAAATAAAATAAAATAAAAAAGGCCCACTAAATCAAGATAAATTTAAATTAAATATATTATGGCTGTCGCAATTAGCATTAAATGTGAAAATGAATTAAAATTGCAAATTCACAAAATTATATTTAGATCTGCTCATCAGATCAGCTTTTACGTATTGTTGTTGTTTTGTTTTGTTTTTTTTGTTTTTTTGCAACGTTGAACTTTATAACCAATCACACACACATTTCTGTTGACATTTAGATTAATCAGTGGTGGAAACGCAGGAGTTGAGTGCACGCGTTCACTGACGGAATTCTGTGCGCTCGCGACGCAAATTCCCTCATCATAAACAAAGGACGCAGTGTCTCGTTCCCTACTCAGGGAACCATGGTTACA
>NW_015606513.1:0-560 GCF_001515605.1 Sinocyclocheilus anshuiensis | reverse complement strand
GCACTGGCATACAGTGTGTGCATATTCCAATAGAAAACTAACCAGATAATATGAGATCCTGATATTTGTAGTTGATTTCATCAGTCTGGCTGAGTCAGCTGTAGGTGTTTTTCTGCTTGTCTCTTTATTCTCTTTTTTATTTTACTGTACTTCTTGTTCTGCTTTCCTTCAGTGGCTCTGGTCGTTAACAGCAGGTGTTGTCACTAATGGTCGATTAGCACTTGTAGATTATTTTATTTCAATAATTGAAACACTGCTTCAGTATTACTTTTACTCTGTGTAGATTGAGACCAGAGATTGTGATGAGGCATGCTGGTAAAGTACTCAGTAATCGTGGTTCAGCCATTGTACAGTAATGAGTATCCACACTTCTCCCTTCAACACAAGGTAAGAATACCAGATCACATATACATTGACATACAGTTAAACGCGAACTTAATATGAATATACATATTATTCACACTCTTGTCAAGTCAAGTCACCTTTATTTATACTACAGCACTTTATACAATACCGGTTGTGTCAAAGCAGCTTTACAGTGTCAAACAGGAAAATAGTTT
>NW_015606512.1:0-559 GCF_001515605.1 Sinocyclocheilus anshuiensis | reverse complement strand
TTTTCCACGACATTCTAATTTATTGAGATGCACCTGTACAACACAAATCACTTATCACAATCTTTGTTTTATAGTACTATACTATGATAATACTACATGTGTTCAATTGACACCCATAGTAATGAATTTGCCACCAGCTATCAGTATTGTTGTCAATAAATCTAAATAATCGCATATTATTATCTGATTTTGTTTCTAGTGTTCATTCTGTATGCTTTGGTTTGTTGTGTCCTGTAGGGGGCGGTACTGCTCTTTCGCAGCCCTTAGTTTTATGACTAGTGCCAGTGGTTACTCATCCCAAACTCTGCTACATCTACATGACTACAGACCTTTAATTTACTTTGAAAAACCATTTCCAGAATAGTCTAGTCTCCTGATACAGACCAATGTGTTTTTAATCATAATGATTGAGTGTGTATATGTTGAAGTTATGTAAAGTCTTAAGTAAAATATTTTAAAGTTTTGTCATGGATGTATTCTTTACCGTTTTGGATCTCTTGTATAGAGACAATATTGTGACGTTTTGCACTTTCCCAGGAGAAACAGACAGGAGTCGAGA
>NW_015606511.1:0-559 GCF_001515605.1 Sinocyclocheilus anshuiensis | reverse complement strand
CGACAGGTCCAGATATTTAGCATGCCAAATATTTCACGAGCATCGGCGACGTGTCTGCGATTCTCTCAAATCGTGTCTTTGATAATTCACACTGCGTGATTGTCACTCGTGTGAATGAACACCGATTTGCCTTAACCGATTTCGCAAAACCAGTCGGCGAGTGAAAATCTGGGCTAAAATCGTGCGGTGTGAACTCAGCATGATTTCAACCAGAATATACAGACCATGAACTAAGAGAGATGGACATTCTAGGTCAGAACACTCCTGCATCAGCAGCACCACACGCATGCGTCGTGGTACACTTGTGAATGTGCGTCAAAGACCGACACAGAAGAGAAGAAATTGTTGAATAAAGTCATGATTTTTGTTTTCTTTGCGTACAAAAAGTATTCTCGTAGCTTCAAAAAATTACGGTTGAGCCACTGATGTCACATGGACTATTTTACCAAAGTCCTTACTACCCTTCTGGGCCTTGAACATGGTAGTTGCATTGCTGTCTATGGCGGGTCAGAAATCTTTTGGATTTCATCAAAAATATCTTAATTTGTCTTCCAAAGAT
>NW_015606510.1:0-560 GCF_001515605.1 Sinocyclocheilus anshuiensis | reverse complement strand
TAAATATTCAAAAATTTTTTTGAGAATGCACAACAGTAATTGCATTTAGTGTACTTTTGTATAATAGTATGGTTTACTATTAGTATTGTATTTATTTATTAAAATAATATAAATTACAGTCTGGTAGCATAGTTTAATAATGATATAATACTGTATATAGAATATTATATATAGTATCATTATAGATACAATTATTTTCTGTACAATATACAGAATATAAGCTATTTCATGTAACAGATGTTTGCATATAGTCCTCAAAACAAATAGCTGAAAAAAAGACTTAAAAAATGTACATATGCTAAATCTAAGTATGTAAGTATATGTAAAATGTAAATATATTTTTAATTATTTTCCATATTTTACTATGATGATTATAGTAATATTGATGATTATGAAATCTATAGTGTGGAAGTGATTGTTTGCTTTGTGGCTACCAGATTTCATAATTTAATTTGTTTCTTGTTCCCATCGATTGCTACTGTGGATGAAACATGAACTCCAATTTGAAAGAGGGCCTGAGCTCATATATATATATACATTTTTTTTTTTTTTTTTTTTTT
>NW_015606509.1:0-559 GCF_001515605.1 Sinocyclocheilus anshuiensis | reverse complement strand
GGGGGTTAGTTAGACTTCTAAGGAGACAGTGAGACTGGAGTTACAGCTTTTCATTAACCTGGAAACCACCTAGTTACATGGTTCATGGGCTGGTCTCAGCTCACTTGGAGGTAACAAAGGGTGTCAGGCGGCACTTTCGGCAGGGGGCAGCTGCTCGGGGCACCCCATCTGACTCTGATCATCATGCCGGCCGCCCTGCCGCACTCATTAGAGACCAGGAATGAGCTAGCATTGCTCTTGTTGAAGGGCTCCGGTTACGTCGCTTCACCCCACCCTAAACAAGCCTTAAGCCCCTCCTACAGTCTCTGTTGATGTTCTTTTTTGAATGGGGGAGGAAGGTTTATGTGATTTATGACTGTATTTACTGGTAAACCGATTTGTTTGTCAACTGCGTAATAATATAAATGGCTCTATTGAAAAAAATAATATGTTCTTATATATTAATATAGAATATATTATATAAGAATATATTATCATTTATTTGCAAAAACACAAATATTTCATGTATTTATATATTATTAAATATATTATTAATATTATTCTTTATTATTAATATAAT
>NW_015606508.1:0-558 GCF_001515605.1 Sinocyclocheilus anshuiensis | reverse complement strand
GGCAATTCAAGCTATTACCCCTCCTATTGAAATGACAAATTAGAAATGTAAAACAGTCTGTCTTGGCATTAGCGCTGGAAAAGCTGCTTTGCAAGTGAGTTAATCATAAGGAGAAAATACCACATTACAGCAAGTAGGCTTTTATGCCGAGTTCTTTAGCCCAGGATGCATCGCGTTGTGTGAGCAATAATATATATATATATATATATATATATATAGTTGCAGATAATAATAGAGTTTACTGATAAGTAGCTGTCTTTTTGTGCAATCAGTAACTGAGTGTACTTGGGGAGCTTTGCATGTCATTCATATGTTTGCTTTTATGTCTGTTAACAGAGTGTATATGTAGTGGAACTCAGCATGTGGAACATTTTAGAAAAGAAATCGGCTAAATAAACAAAGAAAACTTAAGAAGAGAATGAAAATAAGAACTGGGTTGTTCGTTGTGTATGCAAGAGCATTGCATATTTTAAATCAAATTATGTGCATGATGTGCCACTGAAATAAGTACACATTTATTAATTTGGTAAATATCTACAGTTACCGTCATGGTTCAAA
>NW_015606507.1:0-559 GCF_001515605.1 Sinocyclocheilus anshuiensis | reverse complement strand
GTGTGTGAGATTTTTTGTGATGTCTATATATATATATATACACACATACATACATACATTAATATATATTTGTAAATACAAATATATATACACACACAAATACATATTTAAGAAACTATTTATTATTTATATATACATGAATTATACAAATTGTTTATATAGTTTGTATTTGTATATATACAAGTGATTTTCTGATGTGTCAGGATTCATAGGTAGTGTAGTCCTTCACTATACTATACTATTATATATAATACCATATAGTCACTATTAAATATTCAAAAAATATTTCAAATATTCAAAGTTGTAACCTAGAAATCATTTACGTTATTTATGATTGAAGGATAAGGATTTATAACGATATTTACGTTACAAGAATGCAGTTTGGTTACACAATGTGAAAGCACAACACGATCCTGCGGTAGCTTCTCTTGCATGCTGCTTATGCGAGCGGTGTGAAACAGACTTAGAGCAAAGAATTAAAGAGCTCTCAGTGGCCTGTCCTCTTACTGGCCTTCTCCTCCATCATCTGAGTCAGAGACCACAGCACACACACACACAC
>NW_015606506.1:0-559 GCF_001515605.1 Sinocyclocheilus anshuiensis | reverse complement strand
GTACATTAGCATGCCAATCCCTCCAACAGTTGTCATGACAGAACTAAGTTTTATTAAATTAAGTACTGAATTACTGAATGTTACTAAAATAACAAACTGAAATCAAAATAAAACATTAAAAAACTAATGAAAATTATTAAAAACACAATAAAACAATTTCTAAAAACAAAAATTAAAAAGGAAAATATAAAAATAAAAACTAATTCAAAATATTAATAAAAACTGTATTCATATATCAAATAACCAAAACTGGTTTGATTTTTATTTTGGCCCTCATATAAACCCTGATAAATGCAATGATTTCATAAGTTAATGATATGAATCTGTGAGGTAAAGCATGACTCAGCAGCGCTTCAGTTCGTCTCCTGCTGGATTTAACTGAAGTTTCTCATCTACCGTTTAACTGAGGGCGTTTGCTCAGCCCCGCCTCTTTTGACAAGAGCCATGCAAACCCAATGGACCCTTTTCACATTTCCGGGTTTCTCAGCAGCTGAAGTCGTCATAGTTAGGTTAATTGAAGAGCAGTGAATGGGAGAGAACCACAAATATATTTTTTGCA
>NW_015606505.1:0-559 GCF_001515605.1 Sinocyclocheilus anshuiensis | reverse complement strand
GTTGTCACATCAATGAAAACTCAGGCGCGCTTTAGTTTTTCTACATCTTCGAAAGGCAATCGATTTTTTCGTTGAGTTGTGACTGTTTATTAGATATTCCACGCGTTTTAGCAGCTGATATGCTGTTTAGCAAAATGTATGTTCTAGACGGAAGTATAAAAAAATCGCCTAACTGGGCTGAAAACGGAAAACCGCTTTAAATCGTGCAAATAATAGCAACATCGATAAGACGTTTAAGTTCTTAATTAGACAAATATCTTAAGGCTGTTGTTTACGTGTCAGTTTGTCCGTCTGTTTTAACAGTGGCGTTGTTAAAACCATTTTAATTTGCTTGTTCCATCATTGCAAAAACGAAAAATATTGTTTGCGCAAGCAATAACAGTTTTATTTGATCGAATTACTAAATTGAAGTGTTTTGACAACGACGTTTAAACGAATAAAACAGAAAACAACTAATACAATGGCCAAACCCTCCTTCAATATATTTTTATTTGAGTTTGCTAAAATGTTAAAAAAAAAACATAATAGAAAATCTGAAAAGTTATGCTTCTCTTTGTCA
>NW_015606504.1:0-559 GCF_001515605.1 Sinocyclocheilus anshuiensis | reverse complement strand
GTTTTGTTTTAATTTAATTTAATCTCCAAACCATTATGTCAGGCACTATATGTCATATTTTATTAGTTTTTTTCTGCAATTCTTAAAGTTAAGTTTGAAACAAGTTTGGCTTTTATAAGGTTTTAGTGAATTTCCATTTTTCCTCTCAAACCTGACCCTAATCTGCCAATGTGTGTTTTCTGCCCCAAGTGTCAGTATTGTGGCATTCTCAAAATTGCCTTTCTAAGCCACCCACTCCATTCTCACGGCCAAACGCTACTGCAAACATAGGTTTCCATGAAATGAGTCCTGCATGCAGTTAACGCACCCTTGTGTCCTCCTCTTATTCCTCTTCCGTTTTTCATGGATCTAAGTTTGTTGTTCCTTACAGGCATGTTAGCCCGCCAGCTCAGACATTCATTTCCTACAACATTTAGCTGGAAAACAACATGATACATCTCTCTCTGTTGCTAAGAAACAGCTTGCTGAAGGCTGCAAGTTGTATTTGGGCCTTTTTAGATTGATAGACCTATTTTATTGATGTCTAAAGGGAAAATGTGGGTTTTTAATAAAAAAAAAA
>NW_015606503.1:0-559 GCF_001515605.1 Sinocyclocheilus anshuiensis | reverse complement strand
GGGGCAGTAATGAGTCAAAAGCCCTCGGGGGGTCAATAAAACCAAGGAGGGGGTTGTTGTAAAAGAGAATTTATCAATCACTCTTCTCTCTTCTCCTCCCGCATGCGATGAATGAAAATCTGTTGCTTAAAATCCTTAGAAAGTCCTTTGCTTCGAGTGCGTCCATTCATCCCCTGCGACGGGGGTGAGGGGCCAAAACCAAACCGAATCCGATTATCACTAAAACTCGGCACTCAGTGTTTGCTAATTAAAGATACTTGACACCGGTACGCTATACAGTGATTAGAAAGCGAGTTATGATGCTTTTCACATTCCCAAGTTTCTCAGAATCTGAAGTCGTCACTGGGTGAACTTTTACAGCAAATATGATTTCGCGTTCCCATTTGCTCCAGTAGCAAAAGTTGGGTTTCTGCAGACTTTAAAAAGGACTTTAAAAGTCTTAATTCGCCCTTCCACAAATTAGGATCTTTAAAGGTCTTAAATAAGTGGAGAAAGTCTTAAATTCATCAAGTCGTTGGGTTGCACTTTATTTTAAGGTGTCCTTGTTCCAGTGTAATTA
>NW_015606502.1:0-559 GCF_001515605.1 Sinocyclocheilus anshuiensis | reverse complement strand
TTCAGAAATCATTCTAGTATGCTGATTTGGTGCTCAAGAAACATTATCTATGCTGAAAACAGTTGCTTAATATTTTTGTGAAGACACATTTTTTTAATGTACCGTCACTTTTGATCAATTTAAATCCAAACGGATTCATTTTATTTAGCATATTTTATACGTACTTTCATTTGAATTCAAGTTTATTTATATAAATATGTATTACATAAATGTAACCTGAACAGGTATTTCTCATTGTGAAATGATTATTTATGGAAACATAAACAGAGTCGTTCTGTCGCCCCCTCGCGGCTGTAAAATCACACTCGCCTTGCGTCATGAGAGAGTGACCGAGAGAAAGAGGGAGAGGGGTTGGAGAGACGCGCGCACACACATACTCACCGCGAGCTTCACCGCACTGACAGTCCACATATTACACTACTGACTCTAACGGCGGAGACCTTCAGATATGGCGGGGCTTCGTTGAGAGGGACAGAAAATCTCCGAACACTACCGTTCACCGAACAGTTTGTAATTGGACACGCGTCTCCCGCAGCCCTCCTTATGCACCGCTGCGACG
>NW_015606501.1:0-559 GCF_001515605.1 Sinocyclocheilus anshuiensis | reverse complement strand
TGGTTATTTTTAACTCTGAGCGGTGATTCAGATCTCATTTTTGCTCTCCCTTGCTGACTGAAAGAGTATAGGAAATGCATTAGTGGGAAATGAAGCAGTGCCCAAGACTTCTCACCTAGACACACACACACATTTTGAGATGTTTAAAGTGCAGCTACCCTGCTGCTCTCTGAACTTCACTCGCATCGACCTGGGCTTGAAAACACAGTATTAAAACACCATATGTGCTGCTTTGGCCCTAATGATAGATTGACATCTGAGAGCTTGAGTTATGTAACGGTCTTTATAAAACGGATGGTGGTTTAATCAATACAGTCTTGCTAAAATATATATGATATAGAAATGGATATGATGTTCATATAGCTACTGTAAAATACTGCACAGCATTTACTCATTTACTCACATTCTTGTCATTCCAAACCTGTTTTTTTTATTGTGCAGTACAAAAGATGTTTTTGAAAAGATGTTCGCATCCAAAATAAAAGTTGTTGGTTACATAATATATGTATGTCTGCTGTGTATATTTATTATGTATATATAAATACACACACATAGAGTG
>NW_015606500.1:0-559 GCF_001515605.1 Sinocyclocheilus anshuiensis | reverse complement strand
CTCTGGTGGCCCGAAGAGAGAGTAACAGAAGTGCTCTCCGTAACACATGGGTTGAGTAAATGATGACTATTGTAATTTTTGACAAAAGTTTTCACAAAAGTTTTTGTGATTGTTCACTTAATCTTCCTCTTTCATTGTCTGTCCACATCCTCATCTATAAATTTTGAACCATTCCTTTACAGACCATTCCTTTATTGTATTGGAAAACATGAAAAAGATACTGTTTAAGAACTGCTATTTGCAGTGAAGCTAGCTGTTACCAAGCAGTTTTTACTAAACAAAAGAACTAGAAAGTCAGTTTCCCTGTTAAATTATTTTCACAAACACAGAAACACAGAAACCCTCCTACACCTACACTAAAGCATCTCGTGATTCATGATCATTGTCCTCATACATACAAATTAATTCACACTGTCACAGTTATGTTGTGTGTGTACAGTCTATCGTCCTACAGGAAGAACACCAGAGCAATATTCTCAAGAGACTGTACCCACAGTCCCTCTTCAGTCATTAGAGACGCTACTAATCCATCTTATATCTCTCTTTCCCACCCTGTATC
>NW_015606499.1:0-559 GCF_001515605.1 Sinocyclocheilus anshuiensis | reverse complement strand
GAGGAACTGCATCTCTCCATCAGCGTCTTCATCAAGAGTCACTCACTGAGAGCATGAGAGTGACCTCCGACCCTCAGCCATCATGTTGAGGGCCTGGAAGAGGTGGCTGATTGGTGGGTGGACAGGAAGGACTCTCACTCATCTGCACCAGCTGTCAATCAAACTGATGGCAATGATAAACGACTGCAGAAACAAAGCACGAGAGAGCTTTGCTCCTTTTTTCCCCTATGTTCTCCAGCGGTGCATAAAAAGCACCTTGTTGTACATCATTACAAGTGATTTTGATCTATTTTAAAGCAAATTAAGGCAATACAAGCTTGTAAAAGTAGTGACATACTGGTAATAATGATTCATGCTGATGGTGTGTTGACAGAAAAAGCCAGAGTCTCTTGACTCGATGGCCATGTTGGTAAAATCCCTGGGCAGATGGTTTCTAGTCACACAAGTACAGCTTCCATCTAATCGAAAGAAGAAAGACAGAAATCTACCAAACAGTTTATCTGACCAGTGTTCAAACTATACCGTGGACTTTGGGGGAGCCCACTTGATTGGGGGGGGG